>NW_024042497.1:0-31573 GCF_014851395.1 Micropterus salmoides | reverse complement strand
TTTTTAGACATAAATATTTTCTGCCTTCGTTTATTTCAGTTTCACTCATACGTTTTCACCTGTCAAGCATGAAGAACAAAGTAACTAGAACTGCAAGCAGTTATACGCAGGGTTAAAGCCTCCCGGCGCAAGCCGCTCCCCCTGCCCAGGTGCCCAGGTGCCCCGCTGCAACTTGGGGACCCGTGGAGAATAAATGAGTTATAAATGAAAAGGTCTATGGGAGTGTTATTTAATTTCCAACTTATAGCGTCACTAGAGGCCGATTGATGCAAAATTCACAAAGCCCCTCAGGAGGTGTGCCAGATAAGGTCCGGGAGTTTGGTGTAGATCGGCCATTGCAAACGTAAGATGTGACAGGACATCGGCTGTTTTTTTGCCGGATCAAAATTCCCTCTACAAACTTCTTCGGCTCGTCCAGAGATGGTCTGTCCAAGTTTCATGGCAATTGGACTTGTGGCTTCGGAGGGGTTAATAAAATAGGTTTTCCAGTTTTCACGATTTAGCAAAATGAAAACGTCATCGCACAGAGGGTATCTTTACCATCGGAATCGGTAGCATCCCCCAAACACGTAGTAAGGGTTTATAAATGTGTGATGTAGTGGTCGTAGTTATAAGGAAAATGTCCTTTGGTTGAAAATCCTATAGAAATTAATGGGATTGTCTGACGGTATTTGAGCTTCCATTATAGCGCCACCTTTTGGCCGAATTGCACCAAATTTTTTAGGCTTGCCCCAAATTTGGTATGAATCAGACTTGTGGTTATGGAGATATAAAATGCATGTAAGTCAATGGGATTTTTTTAATCTTGTTTAATCTACAATAACATGTAGGGGCATATTTGGGTGAACTTTGGGGCCTGTAGTAAGGGACCACGCTGAACAATTTGGCTGTGGATTCATGTCAGTGTGACTTGTGGTTACAGAGGAAAATTCTTTTCGAATGAATAGTGCCACCTAGGGGAGAGTTGCACCACATTTTGTACAGGCCCTCAGGGGGCGTCCCACATTATATTCCAATTGGTGTCGATCGGCCATTCCAAAGCGAAGGTATGATGTCATTTCCTGTTTTTAGCGTTTTTCGCAAACTTTTTTTAGCCTATAATTTCGACATTTTTAGTCGGATCAAAATTTCCTCTTCAAACTTTCATCAGCTTGTTCCAGAGATTATCCATGCCAAGTTTGGTGCAGATCGGACTTGCGGCTTTGGAGAAGTAAATTAAAATAGTTTTTTCCAAAAAATTAGGCGGAAATGGCCGTGGCCTATACCACGAGATTCAGCTCAATCCCCCGAACGCGTGAATAAGGTTTTTGATATCCGCCTTCGTAGACGGGCGTTCCAAGCCCAACGCATTGACTTTGCTTATATGCCCCCTAGAGGTAGAAGTATGTGGATTTTTGCGACTGAGGTATTGTTGGGGCTGTGAACCTAACCTGTGAGTTTCGCGTCTGTAGCACTTACCGTCTAGGCTACAGTATCAGTTTTATGCATGGAAGAATTAAAAAAATAACTAGAACTCCAAGCACTTCCCTGGTCCTGCGGAGGCACGCGAGTTGGCCTGGGCCCGCCATGATTTATTGTATACACGACCAGAGTTATAAATGAAAGGGGCTTGCGGTTACGGAGATCTGAAATGAATGTGATTTGCAATGAATAGTGCGACCTAGAGGCCGATTGACGGCAAATTTGACACAGGCCCTGGGTTGGTGTGCCAGACAGGTCCCCGAGTTTGGTGTAATTCGGGCATTGAAAACGTGAGGTCTGATTTGCCTGTAATTCGGCCGTTTTTGGCAGATCAAAATTACAAATTACAAACTTTCTTCGGCTTGGTCCAGAGATTATCTGTGCCAAGTTTCGTGGCGATCGGACTTGCGGCTTTGGAGCAGTTAATTAAAATTGGTTTTCCAGTTTTGCGATTTAGCGAAATGAAAACGTGATTGCACAGAGGCATGTCCGACACCATAGGAATCGTCAGTATCCCCCAAACATGTAGACATAAGGTTTGAATGTGCAATGTAGTGGGCCGTAGTTATGAGGGGAAATGTCCTTGGATGAAAATCCCTTTGAAATGAATGGGATTGTCTTACCAATTGAGCTTTGAATAGCGCCACCTGTATCCCAAACTTTTTAGGTACAGGTACAGGGTACAGGGATGGGGGAAGAACGCAGCCTTGAGGGAACCGGTGCTGAAGGTCCTGGACTCTGAGACATGTTTTCCCAGCTTCACGTGCTGCTTCCTGTCCGTCAGAGGTCTGTGATCCACCTGCACAATAAGATTGTTCCATTCCTCATTTCGGGTATATATGTTGAGTACTGATATACAACCATTACATATCTTCCCATATTATCTTTTATTACTGATTTGAAAGAAATGGTAGGGACTTATTAATTAATATAGCTATGCCACTTTTCTTGCGATATGAAGCATGAATACCCATTATCTTTTTAGTTTTTTATATTCATCCTCCACCAAATGAGTTTCTTGTAGTAGAGTATTGAACATTGTGAGTTTTTAAGTTGGCTCATATCTTCCTCCTCTTGATGGGATGATTTAAACCATGGATATTATAAGACAAGTTTCAGCCTGTCCATATCAGTTTCAGTTCAAGGTAACAACCATCAAGTCCACACATCTCATAAAAAAACCCAGACTGTGCACAAAATTACCCAGTGAAAAAGATCATCATTACTCCAGGACTATTATACAGTAACAAAAAAAGGTGACTTCCAGTAGTCCACCAGAAAGGTGTGGCGTTTTTTCTCTGGGCAAATAGCACTAAGTGCAACTTCAAAGGTGTTGTGTAAAGTGTAGTCCGTCCCTCTCGTCCTCTTCCACGTGGATCCCCATGTCCTTCAGCTTAGGTGCAGCCTCATGAGTGTAGCGACCGTCTTAATCCAGTCCACAAACACTGATCTCACACAGAGTTTACAATAGACGACAATATTCTTCTTAGACTGTGACACAATCATGGCAGCAGCTACTTCCAGCTGTGGAAAGAACGCCTCTCTCCCTCGTTCTCCTCTCTTCCTGTAGTTTTTGGCACTCAGCGGACATGAACAACAGAAGGTCCGGTCCAGCTGAGCTGCCGCAGTCGTGGATTCACATCAAGGTGCGTTCAGTAACGAGCAACGCAGCGTTACTTGGTTTAGTAACTAGTAATAATATGCTGTTTTAGAAAAGTCATTAGTTACACTACTAGTTACTGGGAGAAGTAAAAGTACATTGTCCAGGACGTTGGTTCTGTCAACAGATTACACAACATGTGGATCAGAACAGCAATGTGTCACTTTGTCATAGGTGTCGTTTACACTGGGGACTCGGGGGACATGTCCCCACCACTTTTTGAAAGCATTTGCTAAAAGTTTTCTGCAAATTATCTTGCAACAAAATGTTAAATAACAAATGAAAAGGCTATGAGAAAGGTTAACATGCATGATATGAATGAATAAAATGCAATGTAAACAGAAAAACAGATCTGCCTTGCCCCAAAAGGTAACTCAGGCAAAAAAAACAAGCTTCTGATTACTGCATTATATCGATAATAGTTTTTATTGAATTGTAATCGACCGCATGAATTTTGTTTCCCTTCATATAAATAAAGACAAAAAAATGTCTCTAGAATGCAGGAAATTAAGAGCTTAATGCTCAAAATGTTCGGGGGCAGACTCCCCAATCATAGAGCTTATATTCTAAATAGTATTGGAGAATATTGTTATCTTGTTCTCATGACTCCCCAACACAAAGTGACGTCCTTGGACTTTGTGCTGCTGAAACTGATAAAAGTGCTTTTTAAAAACCAATCTGTGGACGAGATGTGAAACACTGAGCTGAGGGCCGAGCCTCCATTCAACTAAACTGTAAATGCATAAATACGGTTACTAATGAAATGTGAGGCTGAAAGATCTGCAGCACCTTTCTGTTCATGTGTTTTCATGGACTGATCTTTATTCCACTTGGTTATTATTTGTATCATAAAATTTTATATTTTCCTTTCACACCAGATATTTATGAAGAAACTCTCTCTAACTTCAGGAGACGAGTTGTTTCATGTGTTTGTTTGTTGGCGTTTTGTTCTTCTTCTTGTAAATTGTTAATAAAGTTCGTTATTTAAAAAAAAAATCTATTTGGCGTCACGCGTCATTTTGTTTGTCGTGACGTACTCGGAAGTGTGCTCAGCTGCTGCAGCTAGCAGCGGCTAACAGCTCCGACAGAGACACACAGCAGACAGGTAAGAACCTGAACTCCTCACCTGAGGGGGAGGCTTCTCCTCTTCCTCCTCTTCCTCCTCACGCGCTGGAACAACAAGGAGGAGAAGAAGAAGAGAGAGTTTAATTACCAGCTCAGAGCAGCTAACAGTTAGCTTCGTTAGCTGCTGGCTGCTGCAGGTGTGAACCGACCCCCTGCGGAACACCGGGCTGCAGCACCCGGGAACTCTGGAGCAGACGGGGCTCCGCGTGGTCACCTGTCAGCTACATTTCAGGTAGATCCCGGGGTTCAGTGTGTCTCGTGCGTGAGGCTGCGTGCTGGTTCTGCAGAGGACCGTGACGATGATGACTTGTTAAATGACGCATTTAGATCCATATAGCCGCGCGCTGCCGGGTCCGGCATCAGACCCGGTCCCGGTCCAGACACAGGTGGGCCCGGCTGTCAGCAGCACCAGGCCAAAGAGTTCTTAAAACGGTTCACTTGGTTCTTGGGATTCTGGGAGCTCATATGGGTCGACTGACCTGTTCACACCTCCCCCTGCACACCTGCCGACCCGCGCCGTCACTGCCGGGTAGAATAAGACCATGATGGTCTGGCTGACTCCAAACACTGCATACAGGCTTTGCTGTAAACAGGAACACCATAGTCCACATGATCCCTCCAGCTTGAGAGGGTATCCAGGTGGAGACCAGATCCCTGTGTGGACACTGGGGTCTGATCCCCCACCGGCCGAGGGTCCAAGTTTCTTTAGTGCTAACGGTGAGAGCGTCTGGGTTGTGGTGAAGCAGGAGGAGATGGCAGGTTTCCTCCTGGTGCACTCGTTTGCGTACAGGGTGAACAGGACGGCGCCGCCCGCACCCCCCCTCTAATACGAACAGGACAGTTCTTGGCCGTCAGCCTCACAGCGACACAGAGGCCCCTGTTGGGGCCCCAGGTGTGTTAGTCCTGGCTGTACCTGTCCGCTCCACAGTTCCAGGAGTCTGACACCAGCTGAAAGTAACCACCTCTCCCCCCTGTCTCCCCCCTGTCTCCCCCGTCTCCCCCCCAGTGTGTCCGTGGATGGAAGTTTGCAGCTCCACGATGGGACCGGAGAGAGTCTTGCCGAACTCTGAGGACGAGCTGGGGGAGGACGAGCGCCCGGCCGACGGAGCGCTGCTGCCCGTGTGGAGTGGGGGGGAGGGAGGGGGTGAGGAGGAGGAGGTGGGAGAGATGGAGCTGGAGGGAGAGGAGGAGGAGGAGGAGGAAGAGGAGGAGGAGGAGGAGAACAGTGGAGGGTATTATTACCAACCTCTGAACCAGGACCCTGAAGGCGTGAACGGCGGCGAGCAGCCGGGGGAGGAGAGGGGGGAGGAGGAGGAGCCCTCCCCCACCGAGCAGGTGCAGCACAGGATACAGGTGAGTTCAGTCTGGGACGCCGGCAGCGTCTGAGGGGGAGGATGTTTGACTCACCCGTCTGTCTGTCCTGCAGGTGATGGGTCTGCACCTGCCTGAAGCTCCGCCCCCAGAGAGCGACGAGGAGGACGACCCTGAGGGGGCGGCGGCCCAGAGGAGCCGAGCCTCCATCCCCATGGACGCAGGTATTAATTAGATCAATACATCTGATCAGTACAAAAAATAGGAAACATGACATAAACTAAAAGCTGTAACATCCTTCCTGTCCACTGACATCACTTCCTGTCGCCCCCGCAACCACGTGGAGCTGGTGAAGAGGACGATGGCGGCTGTGGCGTTGCCGTCTCTGGCCGTGCCGTCGTGGGCCACAGAGATCTCAGACGACCAGTGGAAGGACATGGTCCAGAGCACGCTGCAGAGCCGGCAGAGCGCCGGTGCCCTGCGCCTCACCCGCAGGGGCAACATCAACGGTCCCTGAACGCACCGCCACAGCTTCATCAATCTTTACTGACTCTCTACTGTCCCTGAACGCACCGCCACGGCTTCATCAACCTCTACTGACTCTCTACTGTCCCTGAACGCACCGCCACGGCTTCATCAACCTCTACTGACTCTCTACTGTCCCTGAACGCACCGCCACGGCTTCATCAACCTCTACTGACTCTCTACTGTCCCTGAACGCACCGCCACGGCTTCATCAACCTCTACTGACTCTCTACTGTCCCTGAACGCACCGCCACGGCTTCATCAACCTCTATGACTCTCTACTGTCCCTGAACGCACCGCCACGGCTTCATCAACCTCTATGACTCTCTACTGTCCCTGAACGCACCGCCACGGCTTCATCAACTCTACTAACAATCAACCTCTACTGACTCTCTACTGTCCCTGAACGCACCGCCACGGCTTCATCAACCTCTACTGACTCTCTACTGTCCCTGAACGCACCGCCACGTCTTCATCAATCTCTACTCACTCTCTTCTGTCCCTGAACGCACCGCCACGGCTTCATCAACCTCTACTGACTCTCTACTGTCCCTAAACGCACCGCCACGTCTTCATCAATCTCTACTCACTCTCTTCTGTCCCTGAACGCACCGCCACGGCTTCATCAATCTCTACTGACTCTCTACTGTCCCAGAAACGCACCGCCACGGCTTCATCAACCTCTACTGACTCTCTACTGTCCCTGAACGCACCGCCACGGCTTCATCAACCTCTACTGACTCTCTACTGTCCCTGAACGCACCGCCACGGCTTCATCACCTCTACTGACTCTCTACGTCCCTGAACGCACCGCCACCTTCATCAACCTCTACTGACTCTCTACTGTCCCTGAACGCACCACGAACACTTCACTGCCCTGCCAGAGGGTTGGGAAAGTAAACAGTGAGTGGTAGTGAACGAGTGAATCACCTGAATGTTCTTGATCCGTTTGTTCTTCAGATTTTATTTTACTTTTAGACAATAAATAAAAGATTATTTCTCCGTCAGACTCCCGTCAAACTGATTTTCCTGATTCTGAGCTATTTAAAAGCAGAGAACAGAATCAGTAACCCGTCTCAGCTCTGAGGAGTTAAATCCCTTTAAATTGATCGGGTTCAGGCTTCGGGTCATATGTTAGTTTTGAAGTGAGTGAAGCCACCTGGGTCCAGGTTCAGTTAGACCTTCAGACCAGGACCGCAGCCGGACTCCAGCTGGACTCTGATGAGCTGCTGGCTAACGTCCGTCTCCTCAAACCGTCCGGCCGACGTCTGAACTACAGAGCAGTTTGTCTTAATATAAAGTTTAATGTTCAGAATCAAAGCGCCGGAACACAATTTTACAAACTCTTTTTTTTCTTTATTGTTTGAGGAATCATTTAAATCTCTTAATGTTGAACGTTGAGGACGTTTCTGGGGAAATGAAATCATCTGAATTTAAAACGTGCTTCTTAGAGAGTAGATCAGTTAGTGACAGTAAACTCAAGGTGTTTGCTTCTTTCCTCTTTATAAACTAATCAAGAAAACATCCTGCAGATTCTTCATTATGTGCAGCCACTCTGTGAACTTAAGTTTGGGGTTTTTCAGTGTAAAATGTTGGATATTTAGTCACATTCCACCTTAAAGCCTTTGAAACCTTGTTTTGAACGATTAAACGTGTGTGTTGGTATAAAAGACACACTGGTTGTCAAACATGTCCACTTTATTTCTGTTTATTTTGTTCTGTACATACATGAACATCTGTACAAAATCAGACTTTCATACCATGTAATGCTCCAACAAATAAAGTTCAACATTATGTACAGGACGACAGGAAGCAGCGTTCAGGTTTGTAAGTGTCGAGTGGACAGATCGCCGCCATGTTTTCTTTCCCTAAACGTCTCGCCGCTGGACAAACGCTGTTACAGCTCCGCCCCCCCCCCCCCCACTGAACTACACGTATTATTATCTGCAGGATTGTCCTTAAATTCTTAGAAATGTCCATGTAGTTTGGTTCAGTTTGCTGAAAGGTTCTACTTTAACGGATGTTATGATCACGTCGGATCAATAACAACTCTTCCTCTGATTAAAACCAGACTCCAGTTTGATTGACAGTAGAAGCTGTGGCGGCCGTTCGGTCCAGCGGCGAGGGATGGCTTTCCCGCCACGGGAACGGTCTCCATTGACAGCGAATCACGGGACGGTGAGTTGAAGACCACGTGCAACAAAAACCAGCTGACTAGAACGTAAGAATAAAAAAATAAAATGAAGGGGGAGGGGCTTAAGCGTTGCAGTGGGACGTGGCCACAAGTCGATATACATGGCAATATACAAGACGTCTCTCCGCCCACACGCCGCCGCCTGGAGAGTAAAGTGTTTTCATACGGAGGATTGTTTCTGCGCCGCGGTGCAGTACAGCAGCGAGGTTACACGGTTACACGAGGAAATGCTCGATAGTCAAAACAAGAATGGCGAACAGGTTAACGCTCAGACCTGAACGCGCTCTCTCTGGATTACTGAATCTGGAATAGTATTTGCTCGTGGGCGTTTCATGTCACAAAAACGTGGCCTGCATCTTAAAGGTCGTGTCTCTCAGTTCACTCTGAGCTTCTATCACAAGTGTGACTGAACTTTGCATCTAAGAAACTGAATTTCACACATTTTCTTTAACTGCTTTCTGGACGACGGCGAGTTTGAAGAAAAATGCACTTTAATGACGTTTGTAGTTTTTCTTCAGTGATTTAAATTCATTTCTGCTGCAGTTAGTGAAAACAAGTCTGTGGCGGTGAAACGAAAACAACGATCCTCAACGTTTTCTCTTCGTTACGAACTTTTCAGGCAGCGCCACACGCTTGTTCGTGTAAACACGACCCAGACCGCAAAGGATCATGGGAATCTGAGTCTTAGGTTACATGAAAGCGTATCATTCAACTACTTAAAGACACGCACACGTATGTTTATGTGTGTGAAACATTTAGTTTGGTTCTGCAGCTGAAGCGTTTGTTTAGCACGTCGATCAGCGACACGTCTGAACCGTTTGCAGCTCCGATAGCAGCCGTGTGGAACTGATCCAGACTCGGGTCGAGCCGCAGCCGGTCTGAGCGCAGGAAGTGGGTCTGCAGGAACAGCGTTCACATTTACAGACGCATTTACAGGAAGTGACTGATCCTGACGCGTCTGATTGAAAACTCTAAAGATCCTTTAAAGGTTTCATGACAGCAGTGAAGTTCTGCTGTCGGACGTCTGTGACACAACCCGTTTCCTGTTGTACTTCACAATAAAAGCATCCATGCGGTCGGCCCGTGTAAAGCTTTAACGTGAAACGAGACGCAGGAAGTGACTTCGCTGTTCTGATTAGTGAAATTAGAATAAAGTGACAGCGTCTCGTGGATTCACTGAAACCGGTTAATATTCACACCAGAAGCTTATTTCACAGTCTGCATAATTTCCCACAGCCCCTGAACATATCACGGCAGTTTGGTGTTTGACCTCTGACCTGATGAGACGTTCAGATTCGAGGGGTTTTGTTCTTTACGTGTTCAGACTAACGACAAAATAAAAGGTTTGATCATGCAAACGACTTCTCTCATTGGTCTAAACTTGATGACATCATGACGACAAACATCAAAACAAACAAAACAGGAAATGAATCAAACTTCCTCTTGGTTCTGCTGAAAGCTGATTGGACGTCTACATTCACTGTGTCTCCTCCTCCTCATCATCATCGGTCCGTGTGAAGCCGCTTCAGAGTCCAGCTCAGATCCATGCTGACAAGTGATTGGTCAGGTTGGGTGGAGGGGGCGGGGCTCTGGGGTGAAGCTGCTGCCGGAGGACTGGGCGAGTCAGTGAACTCATCTGTGCTGCGTTCAGGTGTCACAGGACAAAGGAGATGCGTTAGAGCTCTTTTCCACTGCAGGAACTCAACGCCATGAAACCTGGAGCTTCACAGGACCTGGAAGGTTCTGGAAGAACCTGGAAGGAGACGGCAACATTCATTCACAGGTGGTTCGGTTCCCGAAGTGGAAAAGGCCCAGTGGTGATGCGTTCAGGGACCTCCGGTCTTTGTGCCGCCTGCAGGCCGTTTGTGATTTTGAAGCTGATGAAGTGGATGATGTCATCGTCACATGACCACTGACACGCTGAAACAGCTCTACAGAGTCCCGCTCTTTAGCGGCCCCCGGGGGCCAGAGGCCAGCTTTGTTTTTTGTTTTAGTCCTGATCTGACCCCAGACCAGTTTCTCCACGACAGCTTCAACTTCCTCCCCAGAGAGACGGACAGGAGGGGTGCGGAGTCGGGCTCAGGGACCTCCTCCCCCGGTCAGAGAGCCTCCTGATTGGCTGTCAGGTACTCCTCGGCTCTCTTGTGAGCCTCCAGAGCTTTGATGGTGTAGACGTCCTGCGGCAGCTCTGACTTCCTCCTCATCAGGACCTTGTCCTTCTTCAGGTCCTTCATACCCTGAGAGGGGGGGCGGAGAGAGACCGGGTTAGAGGAGCAGCTGACTGATTGGTTGACTGACTGATTGATTGGATGACTGATTGATTGATTGATTGATTGATTGATTGATTGATTGATTGATTGATTGACTGACTGACTGACTGACTGACTGACTGACTGACTGACTGACTGATTGGTTGACTGGTTGACTGACTGACTGATTGGTTGACTTGATTGATTGATTGATTGGTTGACTGGTTGAGTGAGTGATTGAATGATTGGTTGACTGATTGGTTGACTGACTGACTGACTGACTGACTGATTGATTGGTTGACTGACTGATTGACTGACTGACTGACTGATTGATTGACTGACTGACTGACTGATTGATTGGTTGACTGACTGATTGATTGGTTGACTGACTGACTGACTGGTTGACTGACTGACTGATTGACTGACTGACTGATTGATTGACTGACTGATTGACTGACTGATTGACTGACTGACTGATTGGTTGACTGACTGACTGACTGGTTGGTTGGTTGACTTGATTGATTGATTGGTTGACTGATTGCTTGACTGACTGGTTGAGTGAGTGATTGAATGATTGGTTGACTGATTGGTTGACTTGATTGATTGACTGACTGATTGGTTGGTTGACTGGTTGACTGATTGATTGACTGACTGGTTGACTGATTGACTGACTGACTGGTTGACTGACTGATTGGTTGATTGATTGGTTGACTTGATTGATTGATTGATTGACTGACTGGTTGACTGACTGACTGGTTGACTGACTGACTGACTGACTGATTGACTGACTGACTGACTGGTTGACTGACTGATTGATTGGTTGACTGATTGATTGACTGACTGACTGACTGATTGACTGACTGACTGATTGACTGACTGACTGATTGA
Source organism: Micropterus salmoides (assembly GCF_014851395.1). Taxonomy (NCBI): domain Eukaryota; kingdom Metazoa; phylum Chordata; class Actinopteri; order Centrarchiformes; family Centrarchidae; genus Micropterus; species Micropterus salmoides. Next base: position 20,160 of record NW_024042497.1, on the reverse strand, counting down.
TTGACTGACTGATTGATTGACTGACTGATTGATTGGTTGACTGACTGATTGGTTGACTGACTGATTGACTGACTGATTGATTGACTGACTGATTGACTGACTGACTGATTGGTTGACTGACTGACTGACTGACTGGTTGACTGATTGGTTGACTGACTGATTGATTGGTTGACTGACTGACTGATTGATTGACTGATTGATTGGTTGACTGACTGACTGATTGATTGACTGATTGATTGGTTGACTGACTGACTGACTGATTGATTGACTGATTGATTGGTTGACTGACTGACTGACTGATTGATTGACTGATTGATTGGTTGACTGACTGATTGATTGGTTGACTGACTGATTGATTGGTTGACTGACTGACTGATTGATTGACTGATTGATTGGTTGACTGACTGACTGACTGATTGACTGACTGACTGACTGACTGACTGACTGACTGACTGACTGGTTGACTGACTGGTTGACTGACTGGTTGACTGACTGACTGATTGGTTGACTGATTGGTTGACTGACTGACTGGTTGGTTGGTTGACTTGATTGATTGATTGGTTGACTGATTGCTTGACTGACTGGTTGAGTGAGTGATTGAATGATTGGTTGACTGATTGGTTGATTGATTGGTTGACTTGATTGATTGATTGACTGACTGATTGGTTGGTTGACTGGTTGACTGATTGATTGACTGACTGGTTGACTGACTGATTGAATGATTGAATGACTGACTGGTTGACTGACTGATTGAATGATTGAATGACTGACTGGTTGACTGACTGATTGGTTGATTGATTGGTTGACTGATTGGTTGACTGACTGATTGTACCTGTGAGGCTTCGCTCTCCACGGTCTTCTTCAGCAGCTGGATGTCTTCAGCTGTTGGAGTCTCTGTTTCCATCGAGTACACAGCCACAGTAGTACTGTCGCTGTACAGCATGTACTGCAAATACACATGATGTAAAGTCTTAAGATGAAGTATTTGATTTGTAACATGAGCCAACAAACTCACTAGCTTAATGACATTAAGGCTACACCCATAATGCAACACTTTTAAAGTAACAGAGACCACGCCCCCTTTATATTCAGAAACACAAACCTCTTCCTGTGGGTGGAGTCCAGGGCGGAGGGGGTGGAGCTTATTGCTCTGAAAGACAGGAACACGTAGTTACGTAAATAAAATAATAATAAAAACTTCATTAATGACGAACTTTTCAAAATAAATGTAACAAAGTGCTTCATGAGACAATAAAAAAGGTGAGGACACACAGGTGAGGAGACACTCAGGAGGAAGAGCGGGTTGGCCGTTAATCGGAAGGTCGGCGGTTCAATCCCGGCTCCTCCAGGCTGCACATAAGCAAGATACTTTACCCCGAATTGCCCCTGGCGGCTGTTCCGCCAGTGTATGAGTGAGTGTGAATGTTAGTTTCCGTTTGAGCACTTAGGCTCAGTGTATGAATGTGTGTGACTGGTGAATGCAGATGTAGTGTAAAAGCGCTTTGAGTGGTCGAAAAGACTAGAAAGGCACTATACAAGTACGGAGCATTTACATTTAGGAGAGGACACACAGGTGAGGAGAGTACCTGGGGGTTCTGTCGGGCCAGCTCCTCTATCTTGTGCCAGACCTCCTCTCTCTCCTTCAGCTTGTATTTCTCTCTGCAGACACAAACACACTCGGTCACACCTGCAGGAAGGTGAACCAGGTGAACCTGCTGTGCGCGTGTGTGTGTGTGTGTGTGTTACTTTTGCTTCTCGGCCTTGTATTGCTGCGTGCAGTCGTCAAACAGCTTCTGGTTCATCTCCATGAAGAGCTTCAGAGCGTTGTAGATCAGCCCGTGGATGGTCCTGAGGAGGAACCATTAATTTAGATTAATTAACCTCAGAGCAGCTCGTTAATTAGACTGTTCTGAGTGAAAACTCAAAACTTTAACTGAACCTAACAAGTGTGTTGCTCAGAGCATCACACTCTGTGGAGTCCTGATCCTGTTGTCCATCAGCAGGGATTCATTATGTTCATGTGTGTGTGTGCGTGTGCGTTACTTGTTCCAGTGGCTCTTGGAGTTCTTGTAGAGGGCGGGGAACATGATGGGGAGGATCTTGGCGGCGTTGTCACTGATCAGACTCATGATGTACTCGTTGTTCCAGTAATACAGAGCTCGCTCCGCCACCTGCACACACACACACCTTCATCATCAGGTCAGAGTTCATCCCCTCACAGCAGCGGCCATGTTGGTTGACAGATTAATAACACGATCAAGGAATAAATGGGGATGCACTGTTACAGGTTGAGATCAAACTTTATGCAGCCCGACGACTTCAGATCAGGATTTAAGGCGTTCATGTTCTACATCTCAGGAGAATCCCAGAGTACGGCTGCACGATATTTGGAAAAACTGACATTGCGATTTCTACAGGACTTTTCACCGGCTGACTTTAATTTTTATCTATTTGAAAAGAAATGAGCATCCTGGAATCACCGGGGTGACCCGGTGGGAAAAATAACTGATCTGAAGAATTTCCTATTTTTCTGAAGATGCTTCAAGGCAGGAAACATATTGGAAGCTAACGGGGGCGGGGCTTGCTTGTGATTGGTGGTTGTGTATCCACGAACCCTGAGATCAAAGTTAATTGTGTTCAATCAGACATCTCTTATAGATGAGTGATGGAAATGAGAACTGTGGGAGTTTTCCTTTTGTATCAAGCAGTAAAAAAGCTGAGGAGTTATTTTGACCTGCTTGACGTCGTTCTGCGATGTGACTGCAGCGCCTGGGCACGCTGCGACGGCGATGCTGAAACGATATGTTGTGCAGTCCTCCCGCAGAGGCTGCAGAACTTAACTTCCTCTTACTTGTGTTTCCAAACTTCACAGAACCTCAGTGACCTCGTGGACCGACCGACAGTGTGATGCAGCCGCCCAGATGGCTTTGCTGAGTTTACAATCACAGTTCTGTGTTTTAATGGTGCAAACAGAAATTCATGGCTGTACAGGTCGTTTCACCTCAGAGGGAAAAGATCACAGTTCAGAAACACGTGTTTTGGCCTCATCGCCCAGCGTTACAGGAAGTTCACAAACTGGACAGCAGAATCTAATTAAAGTCATGAACCATCAATATTAAAATCCAGTAGCATCATGTTTTTCTGCATGATGAGTACTTTTACGCACACAATTTAAATGTCCTGCTATAAACACAAAGTGCAAAAACGTGTGGTTTGCAAACACTTTAAACAAATAAGGAGCTGTTTCCCAGCAGTATTCCCTTTACACAGCAGCAATAAAATATTTCTGTTAAATCTCAACTTAAACATTAATGTGATCAAATCAAATATTAAACCAAAGCTGTTGTCTCTGCCAGGGCGTTACCTTTTATCTAGCTTGATAAAACAAGTTAGTGTCCAGTTTTCTGAGCAGGTATCAGCAGAAACATTTTTCTTTTATCAGGGAGCAGCAGAAACAGTCTGTGTTCAGCAGGAAGTGTCGCTGCCAGAGTGAGGGGAAGTGCTCGCCTCACACACACGAACGACCATCGCCGAAGTTGAATTGTCTTGAACTTTGTACGTGACGCGCAGCACGAATCACTGGAAGAGAGACTCGCTGTTTGGGAGTTTCCACAGTCTATTACTGTTTACTGAATAGGACATCAACAGGAGGGAGTTCACACAGCAGAGCGTCCCGCAAAAACTAGATGACGGCCTATCAGGTAAAGTTATGTAACCTGAAATTTTTAACTTAAGTGTAATAGGTTACAGCAGTGTTGCCACGGTTACTCTCAATAGAGCGCCTGCTGTTTGCTCGCAGAGCGCTTGTCTTATTTCTCCCACACGCTGCGTCCAGCGTAGTCTGCCGAGGCCTCTGCTGCTCGTTTGGGTGGCTGATTATTCAGAGCCAGTGAACAACGGACTTTCAAAAAAACAATAATTTTAAACTGCGTTAACGTGCGATAAAATAACTGTCGGTGTTGAATTATTAATGAGTTAATAACGCGTTAACGTGCCCAGCCTTACTTTTGATACTTGAAGTATATTTTGATGCGGATTCTGGACTTGACTGCGGGACTAGTTTTCCTGAAGTAAAAGATCTGAGTACTTCTTCCACCTGTTGGTAGTTTAGCTGCAGGTTCTGGTTGAGGCTCACATTGTAGTTCTGGTTCTGGTACCTGGAAATGCGGGCTGGACACACACTTGGCGAGCTGTCTGAAGAGCGGCTCTTGGACCTTGACGAACTCAGACGGCTCGATGACGTCCAGGATCTCCTCCAGCTCGTTCAGGAACATCACCTCCTTCGGACTGTGAGTCTTCGGCCAGAACTTCAGCAGACCCATGATCACCTGCAGGGTCAAAGGTCACAGGCGGCAGGAAGTCAGACTCCTTCACACACCTCTCCCCTCACCAACAGCTGCCCACAGCGGCGTTTCACACCGAGCTCTCACTCCGTGTTCCTGTTAATGTGCCGGACTCACCGGCTCCGTCAGACTGCTGTCTTTCTCCAGGAACTGGACCACGCAGTACGCCAGCTGCAGACACACGGGTTAACGTCAGAAACAGATTTATAATGTCCTGAGTCGTCAGTAAGAGACAGACAGGCGGCGCTCTGACCTGAGGGTGGTAGACGCTGAGAGACTTGACTTTATGAAGTGGCAGAAGAACTCGGATCAGAAACATCTTGTGTTCTTCTTTCAGAGGGAGAGCGAAGCCGTTGATGATGCTGAGGAAGAATTAAACAGTTCAGTCATTCTGCTTCTGGGAGCCCTGTGAAATTTAAACCACTTATTTAAAATGTAATATCTGATGTCACCAGTCAGTCAGGAACAAAGAGCCACTCTATGACAGAAGGGGCTTTACAACACTGCACTGCAGCCACTTCACATGAATGTGTACCATCATAACACTGCAGGGATGAGGCATCCTGCCCTGAGCTGTGCTGCAGCTGACCTGACATCAGTTTAACACTCTGTGTGTGCACGTTACCTCCCCAGGATCTCCAGCAGCTCAGCGATGCCGTTGTGATGTTCAGTCTCATAGATGAATCTGTAAAACAACCAGACCAACCAGTTACACAGACTGGGAACACTGGGTTCTCATCAGACACTCTGGTTTTTACTTCACGGTATTTCATGAGTAAACACAGGTCATGTGACTTGTTCATTTCACAGTCACCTGTGAACCAATCACCGTAGACCATGTTTGTGGTTCCCTACGTGTTTATGCTTCTGTACGCGTTTGTGGTTCTGTAATGTTACTGGGTCTCTAAATGGTTCAGTACATGTTTGTGGTTCCCTACGTGTTTGTGGTTCAGTACATGTTTGTGGTTCCCTACGTGTTTGTGCTTCTGTACTTGTTTGTGGTTCTGTAATGTTACTGGGTCTCTAAATGGTTCAGTACGTGTTTGTGCTTCTGTACCTGTTTGTGGTTCAGTACCTGTTTGTGGTTCAGTACATGTTTGTGCTTCTGTACATGTTTGTAGTTCTCTACGTGTTTGTGGTTCAGTACATGTTTGTGGTTCCCTACGTGTTTGTGCTTCTGTACTTGTTTGTGGTTCTGTAATGTTAGTGGGTCTCTAAATGGTTCAGTACCTGTTTGTGCTTCTGTACCTGTTTGTGGTTCAGTACGTTTGTGCTTCTGTACATGTTTGTGGTTCTCTATGTGTTTGTGGTTTTGTACGCGTTTGTGGTTTTGTACGCATTTGTGGTTCTCTAAGTGTTTGTGGTTCTCTATGTGTTTGTGGTTTTGTACGCATTTGTGGTTCTCTATGCGTTTGTGGTTCCCTATGTGTTTGTGGTTTTGTACGCGTTTGTGGTTCTCTAAGTGTTTGTGGTTTTGTATGTGTTTGTGCTTCTGTAATGTTAGTGTGTCTATAAATGGTTCAGTACATGTTTGTGGTTCCCTACGTGTTTGTGGTTCAGTACATGTTTGTGGTTCAGTACCTGTTTGTGCTTCAGTACATGTTTGTGCTTCTGTACATGTTTGTAGTTCTCTACGTGTTTGTGGTTCAGTACATGTTTGTGGTTCCCTACGTGTTTGTGCTTCTGTACTTGTTTGTGGTTCTGTAATGTTAGTGGGTCTCTAAATGGTTCAGTACCTGTTTGTGCTTCTGTACCTGTTTGTGGTTCAGTACGTTTGTGCTTCTGTACATGTTTGTGGTTCTCTATGTGTTTGTGGTTTTGTACGCGTTTGTGGTTTTGTACGCATTTGTGGTTCTCTAAGTGTTTGTGGTTCTCTATGTGTTTGTGGTTTTGTACGCATTTGTGGTTCTCTATGCGTTTGTGGTTCCCTATGTGTTTGTGGTTTTGTACGCGTTTGTGGTTCTCTAAGTGTTTGTGGTTTTGTATGTGTTTGTGCTTCTGTAATGTTAGTGTGTCTATAAATGGTTCAGTACATGTTTGTGGTTCCCTACGTGTTTGTGGTTCAGTACATGTTTGTGGTTCCCTACGTGTTTGTGCTTCTGTACTTGTTTGTGGTTCTGTAATGTTAGTGGGTCTCTAAATGGTTCAGTACGTGTTTGTGCTTCTGTACCTGTTTGTGGTTCAGTACATGTTTGTGCTTCTGTAATGTTAGTGTGTCTCTAAATGGTTCAGTACGTGTTTGTGGTTCCCTACCTGTTTGTGCTTCTGTACCTTTTTGTGGTTCTCTATGTGTTTGTGGTTTTGTACGTGTTTGTGGTTCTCTACATGTTTGTGGTTTTGTATGTGTTTGTGGTTCTCTACATTGTTCTGCACATGGTTCTGTACGTGTTTGTGGTTCTGTATGGGTTCCGCAGGTGTTTTTGATTCTGTACAAGTATGTCGGTCAATCTGTATCTGGTTTCGTGGTGCTTGTGTTCTGACCTGTAGAAGATGTTGTTGATCTGGCGGCGGATGTAGGCCCGGAGGCCGAGGAACTTGCCGTAGATCCGGTGGAGGATGGTCTTCAGGAAGTCTCTCTCTCTGGGATCCTCGCTGTCAAACAGCTCCAGCAGCTTTAATGTTAAACAAAAAGTCAGCGTTCCGTCTGAATCACCGTCATTTTCATTCGTTTGGAGTCTCAGAGATAAGATCTTACCGACATTACAAACTTCTGGTCGATGTGTTTTTTGGCGACGTTTGGCTGGAAGTCTGGAGACTCCAGGAAGCGAAGGAAGAACTCATACACCAGCTGTGGAGACAAACACACGGCAGACATGTTGCTCTCTAAAAACACAACAACACACCATAATTATAAGGAGGGTCCAGCAGCTAATAGTAATGATAACTGCACTGGGACACCTGCAGACAAACAGCAGGGCAAAGGTAAGCACAAACACACACAGATTTACCATAGTTTTTATTTTATCATCAGTTATTTATTCAGGACGTCTCACTGAGAACAAAGATCATTACACACTCATCCACCCAGTTATAATGTCATCAATCAGTAAGTAGAACTTTAAAATCTAACTGTGTCGCAGTAGTGAAGTGCACGTTACTGGAAACCAGTCTTTCCCAGTACAGCAGGGGTGCAAACTATAAAATAGGCCATTTATGTGATGTGTGTTGATGTGGGGGTGGGAGTGGGTCTGCACCTTGAAGCCACTTTTACTAGTGTAAAACAGAGGATACATATTTTTTAGCTTGTCAAGCCCCGTGAAATGACTCATTTCACATCCATTTGGTCGAAAACATTTGGAAAGTCTCACAGTGGGGTCCGGGGACCCCCATGGGTCCTTGAGTGGGTTCCAAGGGGTCCCAAGCCAAAAGGAGAATAATTTATTTTCACTATTTACTATTTACATCAATGAGTAACACAGTGACACAATGTACGACTATTCTGTTCTGTAATAAAACATCTAAAAGCCAAAACCCTATCAGATGGGGTCCGTGGTCTAATTTCTGTCAGTATAGGGGTCCCTGATGCAGAAACACTGGTCTAGATCCACACAGTTACTATTTTACCCCCATTCAAGTTGGCGGAGGGCTAAATAGGAAATTAGCCAGGCCACGGGCAGAAGTCACTTTATCACCTTTTTCAGTTTGCATCCCTGGTTCTGAGTATGAGGAAGTTCACATCAGTAAACCAACAGTTAAACCAGCAGAGGTCAGCAAAAACAAGATGGTTGTGGGCTCCGGTGTCCTGGCTGTTAAAACGCAGCTTTATTGAAAACACCTGTGAGCTGGATAATGTAGAAACAGGTTTCACACTGTCTGATGTCAAAACACGACCGTAACTCCAAGATGAAGCTCTGGGCTTTCACCGGTACACACACACTCAGTGTACCTGAAGGTGAGGCCAGGCAGCCTCCAGCGTCGGTTCGTCCTCTTCAGGATCAAACTCGGCTCCGGTCGGGTTGGAGGACGGAGGAAGAGTCCGGAACAAGTTCACTGAAAACTGGAAACCACACACAGCTGTTACTAACAGAGCGACCAGGAGACACCTCCTCCCTCCCTAAACATCAGGGGTGGTTAATGGATTTCCTCAAGTACTGCACTTTGTACAACTTTGAGGTACATGTGCTTTACTAAGTATTTCCATTGTCTGCTACGTTATGCTTCTACTGCACTACATTATTTAATAAATGAGATTACTGTTGAACATAATCTACAAATAAATCCTGATGCATTATTAGAGATGAAGCAGCCCAGCAGAACATCAAGTCATTTAAATGAGTTTTTACTTCACTATTTATATCATGGACCCTACATGCAGCAGGAGGGGAGCTTGTCGCCAAGCCTCTGGGGGCCAGGTTTTGACCCACGGGGCACAGCCCAAAAGATCTACAGGGAGCCGCCCCCTACGGGCCCGCCACCTGGAGGGATAGGATTTAGGGTCGGGTGCTTTGCAAGCTAGCCAGCAGGCAAACAACACTTTTCTCAAAGACATGTTCATCCTGACTTCTTAAAGGCCTGCTTGAGGGTTCAGACCTGATTTGAGGATGGAACTAAGTTCATTAGGACTAAAAGATTTATAAAAGTGTGTGTATGGTTTCTCACCATGACGACGGCCTCGGGGTAGATGGACTCGGTCACCACCTCACTGTTGTGCGTGATGTACTCCACCATCTCGTTGAGTCCGGCTCTCTTCACCTCTTTGTACTTGAGGTCGCTGAGCGGATCGCTGACGAAGTCGAACAGGACGCAGCACTGACGCAGCTTCTGAACAAACAGCTCCTCACGCTCCATCAGGGGGGAGTCTGAGGAGGACAGGGGGGTGGTGGTCAGCCAACGCCACAGAAGAAGACTGGACCACTAACAACTGCTCACCGTTCAAATAAACCTCTGTTCACGATAAGAAAGGAGGTCAGAGAAGACCCTGATCGTACTGTTGAAGATTCATTAAAAGCTGCTTGTACTCGGTACAGATGAAGTCTATTTAAAGACTTCCTGACGTGTATTTATTCTCATTTATATTTCACACACTTCATATAAGTTGATCAGATACTGAGCTGTTGTTTTACATGTCTGTGAAGGTTCTCTGTCATCTAGGTCATGGTTCTCAAAGGAAGGTTAAAATCAAGGGCAACTGGTCTTGGTTGAAGATACTTGAATACGTTTCATCCCTCATCCGTCCAAGAGACTTGTGGACTGTGCCGTCCACATTGAGGAGGACAGGAGTCCGGACATTGGAGTCTACAGGGAACCCCCACACACAGACCAATACCTACTTTAAGATTCCCACCACCCACTGAAGCATAAGCTAGGGTGGTGTCGGGTCAAGGTTGGTGTCGGGTCTAGGGTAGTGTCGGGTCTAAGGTAGTGTCGGGTCAAGGTTGGTGTCGGGTCTAGGGTGGTGTCGGGTCCAGGTTGGTGTCGGGTCTAAGGTAGTGTCGGGTCCAGGTTGGTGTCGGGTCTAAGGTAGTGTCGGGTCTAGGGTGGTGTCAGGTCTAAGATAGTGTCGGGTCTAGGGTGGTGTCAGGTCTAAGGTAGTGTCGGGTCTAAGGTAGTGTCGGGTCCAGGTTGGTGTCGGGTCTAAGGTAGTGTCAGGTCCAGGTTGGTGTCGGGTCTAAGGTTGTGTCGGGTCTAGGGTGGTGTCAGGTCTAAGGTAGTGTCGGGTCTAAGGTAGTGTGGGGTCTAGGGTGGTGTCAGGTCTAAGGTAGTGTCGGGTCTAGGTTGGTGTCGGGTCTAGGGTGGTGTCGGGTCTAAGGTGGTGTCGGGTCTAAGGTAGTGTCGGGTCTAGGGTGGTGTCGGGTCTAGGGTGGTGTCGGTCTAGGTTGGTGTCAGGTCTAAGGTAGTGTCGGGTCTAGGGTGGTGTCGGGTCTAGGTTGGTGTCGGGTCTAAGGTAGTGTCAGGTCTAGGGTGGTGTCGGTTCTAGGGTGGTGTCGGGTCTAGGGTGGTGTCGGGTCTAGGTTGGTGTCGGGTCTAGGGTGGTGTCGGGTCTAGGTTGGTGTCGGGTCTAGGGTAGTGTCGGGTTTAAGGTAGTGTCGGGTCTAGGGTGGTGTCAGGTCTAAGGTAGTGTCGGATCTAGGGTGGTGTCGGGTCTAGGGTGGTGTCAGGTCTAGGGTGGTGTCAGGTCTAAGGTAGTGTCGGGTCTAGGGTGGTGTCGGGTCTAGGGTGGTGTCGGGTCTAAGGTGATGTCGGGTCTAAGGTGGTGTCGGGTCTAGGGTGGTGTCGGGTCTAGGGTGGTGTCAGGTCTAAGGTAGTGTCGGGTCTAAGGTGATGTCGGGTCTAGGGTGGTGTCGGGTCTAGGGTGGTGTCGGGTCTAGGGTGGTGTCAGGTCTAAGGTGGTGTCGGGTCTAAGGTAGTGTCGGGTCTAAGGTAGTGTCGGGTCTAGGGTGGTGTCAGGTCTAAGGTAGTGTCGGGTCTAAGGTAGTGTCGGGTCTAGGGTGGTGTCAGGTCTAAGGTAGTGTCGGGTCTAAGGTAGTGTCGGGTCTAGGGTGGTGTCAGGTCTAAGGTAGTGTCGGGTCTAAGGTAGTGTCAGGTCTAAGGTAGTGTCGGGTCTAAGGTAGTGTCGGGTCTAAGGTAGTGTCAGGTCTAAGGTAGTGTCGGGTCTAGGGTGGTGTCGGGTCTAGGGTGGTGTCAGGTCTAAGGTAGTGTCGGGTCTAGGGTGGTGTCAGGTCTAGGTTGGTGTCAGGTCTAAGGTAGTGTCGGGTCTAGGGTGGTGTCGGGTCTAGGTTGGTGTCAGGTCTAAGGTAGTGTCGGGTCTAAGGTAGTGTCGGGTCTAGGGTGGTGTCAGGTCTAAGGTAGTGTCGGGTCTAGGTTGGTGGGGGTCCAGGTTAGTGCTGGGTGTTGGTTAGTGTCGGGTCTATAGTAGTCTAGGTCTACCTTTGAGTGCAGGCAGCTTCTGCAGCTCTCGGTTCTTGGTCAGGCTGAAGCGGGACGAGCTCTGGCGGCGTTCCTTCTTCACCAGCTGAGGTCCTCCAGAGTATTTGATCTTGTTGAGCTGAGTTGGAGGAGGCGTGCTGTTACTGGGACGCTTACTGCCACTCTGCTGCTGCTGCGACTGAACACACACACAGGTTTAGAGTTACAACACTTCTGAACATCTGTTCCCCCAGTGATTTCTCTGTAATAAGCCAGTATTAACACCAGGTTTATGATGACATGAGGCGTTCAGGGACAACAGGTTCAGATGGACTATCCTTTGTATGGTTTTGGTGAACAATTAATGACAGCTGTGTTCAGCAGCAGCTCTCTGCACGTCTGCTGGACTTCACATCATGAAGAGAAACCGGTTCTGTTGCCTGATCACCAACATCACCTGGTCTGTTCAACAGGTTAATGAAGGCAGAGAAAGGATCTTTGATCCAGACAGGACTCTGACACCGTCTCTGTTCCTGCAGGTAAACTACACCTGAACCTCTGTCCCCCATCAGGACAAGGACTGCCTCCTGTCACCTATACAGACATTTTATTTGAAGAATGTTTCCCACTTCAGATCTCTGAGCTTGGTGTGTGACTCCTCTGGATTCAGCAGCTTTTAAACTGTCCTCACACCAACGTGCATGCTGTCCTTCATTCAGCTGCACGTCCGTCTCTTCCACAAAAAGTTGTAATATTACCAGACTACAGTCCTCCACAGTCCAGACTACAATTAATTCATTTAGCTGATGCTTTTAGTTAATTATATATATATATATATATATAAATATCTGAAAATGTGTTTCTGTGACGCCGAGCAGCACAGTGTCCCTGTTACACCAGTGTGAACATGCCTGAAGTCACAGCTACGGGGTTTCACTCAGTGACACTCTTGAAAGTGACCCGTTACCTTCTCACTGCGCTTAAACACAGCAAACATCACGATGTAACGTTATATATTATTACTTTCCTATTCAAGTTTTTATTTCATGAAAATTCCACCAAAAGATAATTGCTGTAGTTATTATACTACTACACCACCATCACATTTTTACTGTGGCGCACCCCCAGAGGCAGCTCCACACTGTGGGAATCGCTTTAGTGTGGTGAACGCGTGACGCCGAGCTGCGTGGCGAGCCGGAGACGCCGCTGTCAGACTGCAGAGACTCACCTCGTCTGAGTTCTCGGAGGAAGCATCCTTCCCGCTGCTGCTGCTGCTGCTGCTGCTGCTGCTGCTGCTGCTGCTGTTACTGTTCTTCATGCTGCTTTTGGCAGATTTGGTTGTTTCCTGTTCACACGCAGAATAAAAAGACAACAACAGCAAAACAAATTACAACTGGGAAATGTTTCAGGCGGGGCTGCTACAGATTCCTGGTTCTTTCTGGCCCGCAGAGGTTTGGAGCTGGAGGATGGTACCAGCGTTTCACGTTACTTACAGAGACCACGGCGCCTGCCACAGTCTGATTTGTCCCACCATAGTTTCAAAATGAACAGGAATATTTTTACACTTCTCATAGTAACATTAAAGAGCTGCTGTCAGCTCGCACGCTCACACACTTTGGAGTCCTTTAGTTTTTAATTTTGGGTTGCTGGGAAAACTAAATTAAATAAATTTGTTGAGCACAAAGGTTTTCATAGATTTAACCTCTCAAAGTGGACCAGATTACTGCATTTCCGAGGCCCCCCCCCGCAGTCTCAGATAATCCCGTGGCGAACACTGAAGCGTTTCCACTCTCACTGCTGACTGATGGCGTCAGCGGCTCATTAGCGAGAGGAGAGTGTCCACCTGATCCGCACAGAGACTGATACTGATACCCGAGCTGTTTGTACTCAGCAGGATCAGGAGCACTACAGGATCAATAACAGCCCGCCGCCGGCCTGCTGGACTCCTACAGGAGACTGTTAGAGGAGATGCAGCAGCCGACCGTAACTGATGCTTTTATCCAAAACAATTGCTATATATGTCAGAGGTGCACGCCTTCTGGAGCAACGAAGGGTTAAGTGTTGAGAATCGAACCCCCGATCTCCCACACCAAAGGCATGTTTCTGATCCACTGCAGCATGCTTCATGGGTAACCACACTAGTTGCACTACAGGTTAGCACGAGGCGAATGTGATCCTGACACGCACACTGCAAAACTGTGATTGCTCTGTTCCTGTTTGTCTCAGCACTTTGATTAGAGATCAATAATCAGGATCTTCATGTTTTCTCTGAACTACGTGCAGCCGGCGGACTGAAGCTCTAAAGCCTCGTACTTCTTCTGCTCACCAAGCCTGTTTTTAGATTTAGTTTTTATTCACAGCCGTTAAAACACATGCTGTCATTCTTCCTTTTACGTAAGGCTCAATATCACCAGCAGATATTCAGGTTACAAGTTCATTTTCATATGAAAGAGTTTCTTATATTACAGATGGTCATGTCTCGCCCACCTTTTGCTACCTGGGCAGGTCAGTGTTTCCATCGTATTGACTTTGCTTGGGGCGAGCCGCACAGGTATATTTGACCACCCATTTTAGCATTTGCAGAGAAACACAGAGAGTTGTTATCTGTTACGTTACAAGACGCGGACACAGTGGATAATTTAGAAGCACGGAGCAGGTAAAGCGACAGCGAACGCACCAGTTGTTACCTTCAGTAACTCTGTGTCAAAGCCTTGAGTTCTCCCAGTTCTGTTGGAGAGCTGATTCAGGCAGACGTTTCACAGTTTGATCACCTGAAAATCACCAAAGGTGATGATGCAGTTTGCAGCTCTAAGAACTGAACGTCCGTCCAACGCTCCTGTTACTGCAGGAGGAGTTAGGGACCGCGGCCAGTATACATAGAGATTTCACACCTGAGAGTTTCTAAAGAAAAGATATGAAAATTAAATATTTTATTAAATTATTTAATATGCACAGTGTAAGGTTGTAATTTCAATAGCTCGCTCATTTATGAATCTACTGGCATCAAACCACCTCTCATCTGTCCTGGACATCCTTTATTGTTTTCATTTTTCACTCTGGGGTCCACTTGGTATCGGTATCGTGATGTCCCTAGTGTCCCTGTGTCACGTTGGTTAGTGAGGTTTAAAGTTGACTGTCACATAAATGAACTGGAGCTTTCGGTTTAATATCATTAAAAACCTAATCCCTCCAGGTTTTGGAATAAACAAGACGTTTAAGATGTCACATTGAACTCAACTAAATAATGAATTTCTTTAAAGGATCATGACAAATATTAAACCAATGGCTGTCTAGGGGAAACAAAGTCAACCATAGAGGTGATGGATGACTGGGGGAAATAATCGGCAGGGATGTTAACACACCAGCTGGCTGTGCACAGTCCAAACCCATCCGGATCCCGTGCTGAGTCTCCGGCCATCAGACGCTCTCCACATGATTAAATCAGCTGAAAAGCTAAAGGAGTCTGGCGGAGCTAACGGCTCGCCTGCTCTCTGCTGGTTAGCATCACATATTTCACGGAGGCAGACATAAATGTATGAGTCACAGTCATCACACAGGTTTATCTGCGAGCCCTGCCTGTTTTCTAGAGGATGAATAATTTAAGGGGGACATGCAGCGGTCCCTCCCCGGAGCTCCACCTCCAGCAGACCGTTAATGTCAAGCTAGCCTGCATGCTAACGTCCCACTTCGCCGTGTTAACCACTGCACACCGCAGCTGAGGTGGAGTTTTCACTAAATACCGTGTCTGACCGGCTGACAGCCGCAGACACACACGTTAAATGCTGCTAGAAACTCTGCAGCTAGCTGTTAGCTTAGCCGTCCTCTGCTAGCGGGGCCTTAGCATGTAAGCTAGCCGCTACTCGGGAAAGGTAAAGTCTCCATCAGCTGAACTAACGGCTGCTCCGCGCCGTTACACCGAGCTGTCACACGGCCCACGTAGCCGCCGGCTCACCTTCTCCTTCTTGGGTTTGTTCGGCATCTTGACTGCGGTGTAGGGTTTGGTTTTTCCACGGAGGCTCCGTGATGTTCTTCCCCGGGACTCGGACGCTGTCACTCGGTCTGTCTCAGCTCCCTGCGCCCGTCGCCGCTCCGGACAATCCGATTGGCTGATGCCGCGCTGACCTGCCTAGCAACGCGTGAAGGGATTTTTCTGATTGGCTGCCCGTGAGTTTAGTGACGCGGGCGAGGACAGACTTCAGTCCTCCTCCCCAGCAACACAAAACCTTCAACCACAGACATAATATGATCATTTATTCCGTTAGAATAACAGTTCTACTGAACATATGTGTTTAATGCGTCACCACACAGGTAATATAACAGGCAAGTATTAACAGTATTCAGTACCTATACCACAAAGTAATGGTACTCTGTTACAAGTAATGGTTCTGTACTGAAAATGTTCCTTTAGTAAAAGTATGAGAGTACTCAGAAAAGTACCATTACATCCTTTCTTGCAGGCTAAATCCACAGTTTTGACATGATACTTGTAGTGGCGATCGTACCACAAAAAAAAGCGACTTGAGGGAATTTGAAGTTGTCTCCAACGCGTAACGGTGCAAAAACTCACGTCTGCCATGGCACGCGGTTAACACTTTACACTTTTATGCAGAATAAAATTACTTACAAAACACTGCTGCTAGCATTACGGATGTAAATCGAGCTTGTACGTATGCAAAAAAACAGTAAACACGATGCTAAGGCTAGGACACGACACAATCTATCTCGAACATACGCACATGCACGCAAGCGCGGTTGAAAAACTGTGTGGCTTCCCCAGATCATAATTCCCCTTAGCTATTCACCTGTGACTTCCTCATATAGCCTCTGTTACGACCATGATTCTCTGCCTATGCCCCCGGTGTGCAGGTGGAAGAGCTTCACCCCTATACAACTTACCACACAACATATAACACACATCAAAATGGGCTACAACAATCCTGGTGATACGCAGCCCGTTGTGATTTCATTGAAAAACTACAAATAGCCCCTTTAACAGCAGACACATGGAACTACTTTCTATCACATTTTGAACGCCCTGGTTTAAAAGAGCTCTGAGATACAGACAGGAATGTTACAACCATCCCCGGTCTCCCCTGCTGTACTTAAGCACTAAGTTTGAAGTACCTGTACTTTACTTGAGTATTTTATTTTCATGCCTCTTTCTACTTCTACGCCACATCTGAGGGAGAGTTTTTTACTTCACTACATTTAGTAACTACACAGTAAGATTTCTACACACAAAGCATATGAAGAGTTTATAAAATATGTTTGAAAGACCTTTTATATTAACTTTAATCAGAGCAGCGTCACTGACTGGTCCTTCAGCACTGTGGCGTCACCTACAGCTGAATCTGTTAACAGGATAAATACACAACTCTGAAGTCACCACGGCCACTTTTAGACGCACAATCACAAACTCCTGTTTTTTATGTCACGTTGCCCTGCTTGTTTCATTGAACTCTTGTGCCCTGGTTGTTCCGTCTCCTCTCTGTAGATTATCGTCTGTTATTATGTTTCTTGCAGTGTTTTATTATCCCTTCATTTTGTTGTCTCTTCTGTTTGTTATTTTAATTTAATCCCGTTCCCTCCAGGAGGCCTTTGTCTCCTGCCAGGCCGTTACTGTAAGTAAGAATCTGTTCTTAATGAACTTGCCTTGTAAAATAAAAAGATAATGAATCCACAGCAGGGATCAAATAAGATGTTCAGTGTTTCATAGGTTTAAAAAGTGAAGAGGTGGTTCTGATCCCTCAGTGGGGTCTGACAGGCAGCAGCAGGCTTTAAAAACATCTCACTCCATCACAACACTTTGTCATTCAGTTCAGTCCAACTTTATTTATTTATCAATCACATTTAATATATCAACAGTCCTCACAGTGATTCTTCTTTCATGAATCATTTCATGACTCTGTTAAAAGGATTATTTACACTTCCTCCGTATAATATAAGATCCTGTCATGCAGTCGACAACTACTTCTCATAGTTAACTTTAGCTTTCATCCTCTCAGACGTCTTTCTGCTGCATCACGGGATACATCGCGTTTTAATAATGACTTATCAGATGAGCTTCAGTTTGAGGGTGACAACACGTCACAGTCAGACTAAAAGCATCTAAATGAGCTGATCGCTGTGGAGCAAAAAGGTTTGGTTGAGTCCAGATCTTTGTTTGCTGCAACACTTTTCCACAAAAGCCAAACTTCTCAAACTCTGAGCACCACAGAGCAGCTTTAAATATGAAACTAAATGTAAATCTACACATATCTTCATGATCAGAGAACACGTCCTCACTGGTGTTTGGATCCAGCTGCTCGTCTTACCTTCCTGCAGGAGCCTCGTCCTCCACGTCCACCCTGAAGCAGAGTCCACTCTCCAGAGTTCACGTCGCAGAAAGAAGCAAACTCACATTTAATCTGCGTTACATTTCTTCAACTCAAAAGAGGCATCAGCACATCAAACACTCACTCAGATGCATCAAAGAAAAACACAAACCTGCGGCCAGATGGAGGTTTTCTAGCAAAGACTGAACTGTCAGTCCAACATCACAGCATCATCTGAACGAGGCTGCACACTGATGGACTGACAGCTGCGAGGCCTGAGCTCCGTTCACACTGATTTATACACTCATGTCTGTCATTCACGCGTATTAGGTCTGGCTTATTTTTAGATTAGCAGCATGTTGCTAATTGATCAGCAGAATTGTTTTTTTACATCAATATGATGAAGTTGATGTGATTATAGTCAGTGGCAGAAGTACTCAGCTCCTTCAGTAAAAGTACTATTTCCACACTGTGAAAATGCTCTACTACAAGTATTATCACCTAAATGCACTTAATGTATCAAGGTAAAAGTACTCACATGGCAGTAAACTATTCCTGTCGTGTGTATGGTGTTCACTATTAAAATGCAGGTAAAATAATTATTGAACATGTCACCATTTTTCTGAGAAAACATTTCTAAAGGTGCTATTGACGTGAAATTTTAGCCAGATGTTAGTCACAACCCAAGAAATCCAAAAAAAAAAAAAAAAACAGTTCAGAAAATTTGGTGACGTGTTCACTAATTTTACCCGCTGTATTTGATGTTTCTGGATTAATATTACTGATGCATTCAAGCAACATTATGTAGTATTATCAAAATAATCTTGATGCCACACTGACTTACAGGGAGAATGGCGTCTGTCATTGTTACTCCGGCCCCAGCTCCTGGAATCTTGGGCAGGAAATCTAACACACCAACACAAGTCTTCAGCAAGCTATAAAAAGAAGCAAGAAATATATAATGTCTAGTGTGAGTTCTTTGGAACATGCTAGCTCTCTAGTTTCAGTATGGATATCATGGCAGAGGCTGCGAAGACACCGAAGACGACGTCAGAGGAAGTGAGGAAGAGAAAAAGAGAGAAACAAGCAAGAGACCAGACGCGAGTAAAGCTCAGACTGGCTTTTACTGGGTAAAAGAGCTGAAATGCTGCAGGATAGGCGGGGGGCTGGCCTTTCTGTTGGACTAGTCAGTAATAACTCATTACAGTGGGGAGAACAAGTATTTGATACACTGCTGATTTTGCAGGTTTTCCTACTTACAAAGCATGTAGAAGTCTGTAATTTTTATCAAAATTCACTTTAACTGTGAGAGACAAAATCTAAAAAAAAAAAATCCAGAAAATCACATTGTATGATTTTTTAAAAATTGCATTTTATTGTATGACATAAGTATTTGATCACCTACCAACCAGTAAGAATTCCATCTCTCACAGACCTGTTAGTTCTTCTTTAAGAAGCCCTCCTGTTCTCCACTCGTTACCTGTATAAAAGTGTTACTCTTGCTTGATGTTTGGCTGTTAGCAAAGTAAATCAGACAGTGGTTTCACAGAGATGTTTAGCTGCTAGCTATAAATCTGATGTTGATGTTAGCAAACATACTAGCCAACACACTCTGACATCGTTACCATAAGAGACCTTGCGTCGGTTGTTGGCTAGCTTTGTTGGCTCTCTCGCCACCCAAGTTTGAAGCAACATTACGCTGCTGCTGGTGAAGAGTGGCGTATGTAACGTTAGCTAACAGCAGAGGTGAAGCGCTCATTTTAACTCCTTGATATCCTGTTTGGTTAGTTTAATCTGCAGCAATGCATCATGGTCTATAAGATAATCGTGTTTGTAGCGTCGCTGTCCTGTGAGAACCACGCATCTCTAAACAGTCAGAAAAACAGCATGTTTTCAGCTTTGTGACGATTAATATTCCAGCTGATCCGAGGCGGGTTAAAGAGTTTGTTGAGCTGAAGGAAGAGGAGGATTTTTCCAGCCCATAAAAGAACTCTACATCCTGCAGGTTATCGCCAACACCTGGAGATACAGGTTTTTTTCTGCAAGGGGAGGACGACATAAAGTAACACATGTTGTGTAGTAAAAGTATAGTATTACCTCGGAGTGTAGCAGAGAAGTAGAAAGCCGCATTAAATGGAAATAGTCAAGTAGAAGCACCTCAAATTTGGACTTGAGTTCAGTACCAGAGTAAATATACTTTGTTACACTCCAACCATGAAAATGAGGAAAAGGATAGAAAATGGTTTGAAAACTTGCCCGGTTGAGATCATGAAAGAAAAAAGTTTTCCAAATAACTATTTTCATTAAAAACAAAATATATTTAATACTCATAATGGTATCATCTACATACGTCGAGTCTAGTGATTTCTGTGTATAAGAATCACACTGACCTGCTGTTGTTTCCTCACTAACTTTTATAAAATTCTACTTAAAGCAACACATTTTACAAGACGAGCAGTTTGCTTCTGTTCTGACTCACACAGAGTGATTTACCACACATCAGTCAAACAACGTAGGGAGAAAACCTGATGCAGTTTCACAGGAATCACCTGCCGGTTCTTTATGAACTGCAGCTTTCAAACTAACCGAGACGTTTTTTGGTCCGTGTTGCGACTTTTACTTCACACGCTTAACTGGGTGAACTCTCTGCATCAACA
>NW_024042496.1:0-5709 GCF_014851395.1 Micropterus salmoides | reverse complement strand
CAGCCTCCTGATGTTCAAGAAAAGTTGCTAAAGTTATTCCTCTGTTTAAAGCAGATGACCCATGTTGTTACAATAATTATAGACCAATATCAATATTGCCTTGTTTTTCAAAAATATTAGAAAAAGTTATATACAAAAGGATCCTTTCTCATTTAGATTCTAATTTAATTCTTTATAAACATCAGTATGGTTTCAGGAAAAGTCATTCCACTTATATGGCTTTGCTTCATTTGATTGACAAAGTTAACTCTGCATTAGAAAATAATGAATTTACCTGTAGTATATTCATCGACTTTTCAAAAGCTTTTGATACAGTCAACCATGATATTTTATTGAAAAAACTGCAAAAATATGGTTTTCATGATGTCACGTTTGAATGGTTAAAAAACTATGTCTCCAACAGACAACAATTTGTTTGTATTAATGGATGCTATTCCAACAAAGCCAGACTACTTTGTGGGGTCCCACAGGGGTCCATTCTCGGACCGTTATTATTTCTTATTTACATTAATGATTTATCAAATGTCTCAAATACTCTTTTTCCAATAATGTCTTCTCATTAAAACTTTAATTCTCTGATCAAAAATGTTAATGCTGGTTTAACTGCATATGCTACATGGTTCGGATTAAATAAGTTATCTCTGATTAAGAAAAATCTAATTATATAATTTTTAGTGGCATAAAAGTCATAATAAAGACTGTGGAGATATCTCAACTCTCAGCAGCAAGATTCCTGGGAATTTTTGTTCATAAGAATTTGAATTGGAAAACACAAATTGACCGGGTTAGCAAGAAAATTAATAAATCTATTGGTATAATTAGGAGGATTAGTAATCTTATTAACCCAAACTGTCTTCTTACACTCTATTACAGTTTAATTGGGCAAGCACTTTTCCTACTACGCTTCACAGAATTTTGGTCTTACAGAAAACTTTTGTTAGGATTGCAACCCGATCTGAGTCACATTCCTCATCTGTGCCTCTATTTCTGAATCTTCAGATACTTACGGTTCATGATATTAATATCACTCAAATATGTGTTTTTATTTATAAGGTATATTCAAGTTGAAAATATTCCAGAGCACTTCAAGACTTATTTTTAATTTAACTCACAGGTTCACTCTTATTCAACTCGTCAATCATTAGATCGTCATCTTCCCTTTCTTACGTGCAGAGGTCAATTTACTATCAGATTTAGGGGAAATCATGGAATAGCTTTTCCCACCTGGCAACAAACTCCTCCTCATTAAAATGTTACAAAAGATAATTAAAAGCCCATTTAACTGTATGTATGTATGTATGTATGTATGTATGTGTGTGTGTGTGTGTGTGTGTGTATATGTATACACTCACCTAAAGGTATTAGGAACACCAGACTAATACTGTGTTTGACCCCCTTTCGCCTTCAGAACTGCCTTAATTCTACGTGGCATTGATTCAACAAGGTGCTGAAAGCATTCTTTAGAAATGTTGGCCCATATTGATAGGATAGCATCTTGCAGTTGATGGAGATTTGTGGGATGCACATCCAGGGCACGAAGCTCCCGTTCCACCACATCCCAAAGATGCTCTATTGGGTTGAGATCTGGTGACTGTGGGGGCCATTTTAGTACAGTGAACTCATTGTCATGTTCAAGAAACCAATTTGAAATGATTGGAGCTTTGTGACATGGTGCATTATCCTGCTGGAAGTAGCCATCAGAGGATGGGTACATGGTGGCCATAAAGGGATGGACATGGTCAGAAACAATGCTCAGGTAGGCCGTGGCATTTAAACCATGCCCAATTGGCACTAAGGGGCCTAAAGTGTGCCAAGAAAACATCCCCACACCATTACACCACCACCACCAGCCTGCACAGTGGTAACAAAGCATGATGGATCCATGTTCTCATTCTGTTTACGCCAAATTCTGACTCTCTGAATGTCTCAACAGAAATCAAGACTCATCAGACCAGGCAACATTTTTCCAGTCTTCAACTGTCCAATTTGGTGAGCTCTTGCAAATTGTAGCCTCTTTTTCCTATTTGTAGTGGAGATGAGTGGTACCCGGTGGGGTCTTCTGCTGTTGTAGCCCATCCGCCTCAAGGTTGTGCGTGTTGCGGCTTCACAAATGCTTTGCTGCATACCTCGGTTGTAACGAGCGGTTATTTCAGTCAAAGTTGCTCTTCTATCAGCTTGAATCGGTCGGCCCATTCTCCTCTGACCTCTAGCATCAACAAGGCATTTTCGCCCACAGGACTGCCGCATACTGGATGTTTTTCCCTTTTCACACCATTCTTTGTAAACCCTAGAAATGGTTGTGCGTGAAAATCCCAGTAACTGAGCAGATTGTGAAATACTCAGACCGGCCCGTCTGGCACCAACAACCATGCCACGCTCAAAATTGCTTAAATCACCTTTTTTTCCCATTCTGACATTCTATTTGGAGTTCAGGAGATTGTCTTGACCAGGACCACACCCCTAAATGCATTGAAGCAACTGCCATGTGATTGGTTGATTAGATAATTGCATTAATGAGAAATTGAACAGGTGTTCCTAATAATCCTTTAGGTGAGTGTATATTTCTATCATTAGTTTGTCATTACAGTGAAATGTTTTTTTTTCTTTTTTTGTTTGGATTTTACTTTGATTATATCTATAGGTGGAGGCGTTAAATAAGCCCTTCCTGCACATTATATAATTTATTAATATTTAATAAATAATATTTTGTTTATTGTTTATTATTATTGTCATTTCTATGTAATTTTAACAGTGCAAATACAATAAAATAAATAAATTAATTAAAAAAATAAACAAATGACCAAAGTAATACATAATCAAACTACAGAGAAGAGCAAACACAATGGCAGGGAAAGAACACAGAAACAAATACAAAACACACCCAACCAACTCAAACCTGTGACAAACTGGTCATCGCCATTGTGAGTGTTCCATCCCTGATCATCTGATCTGCCTTTCGTTTCTTGGACTTGCTTTGTTTATCACCTACACCACCTCGTGTACACTTTAATTTTTAAATGCTTTAATTCTATTAATTTACATCATGTTTTTGTTTTTTACAGTCAACTCAACTCAACTTATAGAGCACTTTCAACACCACAAGTGGAACCAGAGTGCTGTACAGAAGACAAAAAACACAGCAAACATATAACATACACAATTTACAGAGCATTATCAAATGCTAAAGAAAACAACTAAGTTTTAAGCGGACTCTGAAAAGTACGCAATGAAGGTCTAGTTTTTACAGACACAGGAAGGTCATTCCAGAGCCTAGGAGCATCAACAGAGAAAGCCCAATCACCTTTACATTTTAAACGGGATCGCGGTGCTAGGCCATGCAGAGACTTAAAAACATACAACAACGCTTTGTATTGAATTCTGTATCATATGGGTAACCAATGTAATTTAATTAACACCGGACTAATGTGCTCTCTCTTCTTAGTACCCGTTAAAAGTCTGGCAGCTGAGTTCTGAATGAGCTGCAAACAGGAGAGAGAAGCCTGACTCACACCCAGATACAGCACATTGCAATAATCCAAACAGGATGACACAAAGGCATGAACAACCTTCTCCATATCGTCAAAAAGAGAGGATAGATTTCAATTTAGATATTGATCTAAGATGGAAGAAACTATTCTTAACGACAACATTGATTTGCCGGTCAAATTTAAAAAGGTGTCAAAAATGACACCTCATTTAATTGGAGAAAGTTATTTGCAAGCCAACACTTAACTTCGGCCAAACATGCATGAAGAGACTGAATGGCACATTTATGCCCATGTTTCAATGGTAAGTAAATTTGAGAATCATCCGCATACAAATGATAATGAATCCCAAATTTCTCAAAATCGAACCTAGAGGGAGCATATAAAGGGAAAATAAAATTTTCCATAATCAACACCTCGTAGGATATCATTAGAGACCCTCAAAAGAGCAGATTCTGTACTATGACCAGCTCTAAAACCCGACTGGAATCTATCCGAATCTTATTCCTCATTAAGAATTCATTAAGCTGTGCATTTACAATTTTTTTCCAATATCTTAGAAAAAAGGTAATTTTGAGATTGGACGAAAACTACTCATGTCGGAGGTGTCTAAACCGTTTTTTTTTAAAAGGGGCTGAAAACCGCATGCTTAAAACTAACCGGAACAACACCAGATGACAAGCTAATATTCATAATAGACAGAACACTTGGGCCAATTGAATCAAGTATCTTCTTAAACAGAAAAGAAGGGAGCACATCACCAGGAGACCTGGTGGGCTTCATATGAGCAGTTATATCATAAGCTGCTGCAAAGAAACAGGCATTAAAACTAGTTAATTTGTTTGTAGGGTCAACAGAAGGAATAAAATCAATGCCAACAGATAAAATCTGAGATCTAATTCCAACAACCTTACCAATAAAAAAGTTTAAGAATCTTCACACATGTCAGCAGAAGGAGTGAATGAAAGAGTAGCAGCAGGATGAAGAACAGCATTTACAGTAGAGAAAAGTACTCTAGAATTGTTATAGTTTCTGGAAATGATGACAGAGAAATAATTTGATTTAGCCAATTTAACAGCTCTTTGATACTCATAAGACACTTGTAATTTATCTTTAACCCATTTGCGTTCAGCCCTCCTACACTCCTGTCTAAGAGCACGGGTAGTACTGTTCAACCAGGGCTGCGATTTGACTTTTTCCCCCTGACTTTGAGAGGAGCCACAACATCTAAAATCTCTAAACAAGAAGAGTTAAACTGATCGACGAACTCTTCTAAACCCAATACAGGGAGAGTGTGACTCAGTCAATGAAAAGGTATAAAAGCAGCTGAAAACTACTAGCTGTACATGGATTGAGTATGCGAGATGAAACGAGGCAGAAACAATATTACCATTACAAGGAAAGTTAGAATTTAAATAACAGTCTTATGATCAGAAAAAACAGTATCAACAATCTTCACGCTATCAACAGAGAATCCCAGAGATAATACAAGGTCAAGCGTATGACCACGTTCATGAGTTGGGCCCGAAACGCATGGTAAAAAATCAATGCCTCTAAAAATATAAAATTCTTTGACCAGGGGCTTTGAAGGGCAGCACACATGTATTAAAATCCCCCCAAATTTTGAATATTATGCAAAAAAAGTGTCAGTCTCACTAAATCAAATTTCTCACAAACACCATGGCCTGCAACAATGTATAATAACAGGACTTGTTGCAGGCCACACATTTCTGTTTATTTCAGCACAAAATTAGGAAACAGTATGAATAAGCCTCATTCCATGTCTTGATTAACTGATTTTATTTCAAACATGTAAAAAAAACAAAAACAACAACAAACAGTGGTTAAAAACACAAAACAACAAAACATAAATCCATATTTCCCGTACTTAAACATCTCTATTTACATGTGAAAGGGAGTAGGAAGAAGTCAAACTTATGTACTCCTTATGTACTCTTTATTCACTAAATACATATAACAATAATATCAATAAAAAGTTCACATACAAACTTGATCGCCTACATATATTCACACAAACAAGTGTAATGTTTACATATCAACTTTCTAATAGTAGTCGATGAGTCGATAATGTAAGTCGATGAGTACCCCTTGTGATATTAGAGCCCTTCTTAATCTCAGTACTCTTGAATATAATTTTTTGAAATGGAATATTTTTTTAAAGAATTTGCGTGTTCCTGAAATCTGACGTTATGAATTATTCTCT
>NW_024042495.1:0-17402 GCF_014851395.1 Micropterus salmoides | reverse complement strand
AGTCAAATATTTGAACATTTATAACTAAAGATTATTATTATCGTTGTATCGTTGTTGTTTATAACAACGAATTTAACCTGCTGTGTCTCATGTCCTCTGGCCAGGCGGCCAGCTTTGCTTTGCTTGGGGATGTATGAAATGTCTGCTAGTATTTTATTAACAGTCTGGTGTGTTCTATAATGCTTATACAGGTCTGTGTTGCATGGCTTGTGTCACATGTGTATTACCATTTTATTAACCCTTAAATGCATCTTTAACTTTTTAGTAAGATCAACATAATAATTGCTGTATTTAACTTATGTGTACTGTATTGTGTTGTCCTGCATGAAAGTAGGTTGTGTGTTGTTGCTTCTTGTTGGTTGCATGGCTATCTGTGTCGAAATGGTGTTTGTTGTCACAGTATTGTTGTACTGATGTTTTACTGTTTCCGGTTGATCCACATTTCAAAATTTGTGTTTTGTTGCTGTCTTTATGGCATTGTCCTTGTTCTGTAAATTTTTAACATTTTCAAGGTTTCAAATCATCTTGCCGAAGGACTGCAGTTGAAAATTAGCCAGCTGGCTAACACTAGCACATTTACAATCATGTTGATTAATGTGTGTTGTATAAATTAAATTAAATAAGTAACGTTACTTAAGTAACTTACAGTATCTCTCAAAAGTGAGTACACCCCTCACATTTTTGTAAATATCTGATTATATCTTTTCATGTGACAACACTGAAGAAATTACACTTTGCTACAGTGTAAAGTAGTGAGTGTACAGCTTGTATAACAGTGTAAATCTGCTGTCCCCTCAAAATAACACATCACACAGCCGTTAATGTCTAGTAATTAAAGTGAGTCTACCCCTAAGTGAAAATAAACATTGGACCCAAAGTGTCAATATTTTGTGTGGCCACCATTATTTTCCAGCACTGCCTTAACCCTCTTGGGCGTGGAGTTCACCAGAGCTTCACAGGTTGCCACTGGAGTCCTCTTCCACTCCTCCATGATGATATCACGGAGCTGGTGGATGTTGCGCTCCTCCACCTTCCATTTGAGGATTCCCCACTGATGCTCAATAGGGTTCAGGTCTGGAGACATGCTCGGCCAGTCAGGTTTAAACATTAATGGCTGTGTTGTCACATGAAAAGATATAATCAAATACTTACAGAAATGTGAGGGATGTACTCACTTTTGTGAGATACTGTAACTCAAAACAATCAACACTGACTTTTTGTTTTAACAAAGGAAATGAACGCTGATCTCGTCACAAAAGTCCGATGTCTGGCCCATCCCAACCACCTCCTTATCCTGACTTTTCTGTTATTTAAGGGGCTCCTCAGAGCGTTACCAAGGGGTCTTGACCATGCGTCTGTGTGTCAGGACTTGGGAGTGAGAACAGGTTGTATAAAACAGGGTTTCACTGCGCTCTCAGGTTAAAAGTTTTAAGACTGGGTCAAGAAGTGTGCACCTGTAAACCACACCTAACAGAGATGTCACATTGTACAGACACACCCTCGAGTACACGTCTGCGTCACTGCAGTGAGGAGAGAGCTGCTGTTCTGTTCTTTAAATTGTGGACCAGACTTTATGCTACTGGTGTCGCCAGTGTCTCCTTCATCAGTACCAGAACCAGACTCTGCTGCACCAGCACCCGTGTCCCCCTCACCTGTGCACAGTAGAGGTTCATGAGGCTGAGCGTGAAGAACTGCAGGCAGACAGGGAAGCAGTAGAGCAGCCAGAAGGCGAAGGGTCCAAGCGCGTTTGCGGTCACGCAGTCCCTGAAGTAGAAGGAGAAGAGGAGGGCGCGCAGGGCGGCCCACAGCAGACACAGGAACAGGAAGGCTGTCTGGTAGCTGAAGCGCTTGTGTCGGTATCGCAGCACCAGCCAGAGCTGGGCGTAGACGAAGGCGAAGAGCAGCGAGTAGAAGATGGTGTAGGCGATGGTCAGACCCAGCTTCACGTAGGGAGGGATGGCGGCGTGATGGTGGGAGGGGGAGGGAGGTGGGAGCCGTTACCGGCATGCTGCTGCTCCTGTGCCGGGTTCCCCTCCATCGCCTCCCCATTCATCCCCCCTGTGTTCCCCAGGAGAGGGAGTGAGGGAGAGGGGGCTTAAAGACTCTGATCTCCACGTGAGGAAGAAGAATAAACGTGTCTCAGCTTGTTAGACAGATTCTTCACATCGAGACACACCGTCTGACTCACTGAAAGGAGGAGGAGGAGGAGGACGGGGGACACATCCCCTCTTTTTGCCGGTGCCTGGTGCAGAGCTATTGGTGGCTGTCTGTCACATGATCACACTCCCCAGCAGGCGATTGGCTGGACAGGAGGAGGGATGCTGCAGAGAGAGGAGAGGAAGGTGGAGAGATGGATCTGGAAGGAGAGAGAGGTAAACTGGGATCTGTGGTCCCACCCACCACACACACACTGCGTCACAGCAGCATCATACAGGCAGCTTCGACTGATACTGGGTTTTATTGACCAGTATCAGAGATCAATGAACGAGTTCTGTGGCAGCACTGAAGGTGAGAGACTTTACAAGCTGAATGTAAAAATAAATAGAAGCTTTTGAATTACATTTTTTTTCCGTTTTATATATAAAAATTAGGTATTTTCTCATTAAATATGCACTGATATGCATATCACACAAATGCATTTTCCAGCACATTGGAAAGCGTCAGATGGATTTTTTGGATTTTTCAAAATATTGTTCTTTCATGGAATTATTCAAAATATACCTCTCATATCTGTGACGGACCCTTTTTTTCACATATTTATAGATAAAATGCCAAATAAAATGGGAATGATAAAAGATATTTTAAAAAACCCTCTTTAGATGTCTTTATATAAGACCTAAGAAACCGTGTGTAAAATTAGGACAATCTAACAGCCTTGAAGGGCGAGGAATAGTTTGAGAAAACGGCTGTTAAAGATTAGCTAACGCATTAGAAGCACACAGTAATGACTGTTTGTCACATCAACACATCTCTTATGGATATCTGCTATATGAACTGGCTAACATTGTACTCTAGAAAACAAGCTATATATGATTCAATATGGAGAGTTTTAAAATGATCAGTTGAGCTTTTACATGGGAAATGGAAACAGAGATGAAATTTACTCGATCTACAGTTAACAGACTCGGTATAAAATAGAAAAATAATAATGTTTATATATATTATTCAAGATTGTTTTGTACATTTTATGAAAGTAAGGTAATAATAGATAAATCTGAAAATTGACAGATTGAAGCAAAATCATAATTTTGGACTGTGGCGTCTCACCTTATTCACAAACATTCCTTTTTAGAATTAATTAATTAATTTTAGTATGAAATTGCATGAAATTTCATTAATCTTGCAAGTTGTGCAACAAGATTGCATGTTCACATATTTTTTCGTCTTTTATATTGATGTTTTATTTCACTTGCTTTTATGATTTTGCATTGTTGGACTTTCAGATTTATTTTGAATATAAAGTGCATTATAATTAAAATGTAACATTATTAGAAAGGTATAATGTATATAATTATTTAAATGTATTTTAGGATGTTTGGATGCTTTCATGATTTTCCCTCTTTGTGTGAATGAACTAAATGACAATCATGAACGAATGATTTGATGAATGAATGAATAAAATAATAAATGTATAGATAATTTAAAAAAACGTCGATCAGTGTTTCCCAAAGCCCAAAAAAGATGTCCTCAGATGTTTTGTTTTGTCCAGAACCCGAAGATATTCAATTTACTATCACAGAGGAGGAAAGAAACCAGAAAATATAAACATTTAAAAAGCTGGAATCTGGAGAAAGCTGGAGATTTTGGAGGGTTTTTTTCTTAAATAATGACTCAAAATGATTAATCAGTTATCAAACATGTTGCCTATTAATTTAACAACTGACAACTAATTGATTAATCAATTAATCACTGCAGCTCTAAACCTATTATAAATATAATACCTCATTTTGCATGCAAATCTTGCTTTAATTTGTTGTATTTATTATCCCCTAAAGCTAGATGTCAAGCTAACTAGCAATCAAGATTGCAAGTTTGCTAGCCCTCAACTAAAAATAATAATGATTGATTTGCATCTTCAAAAAGATTTAGATCCCTGCACGTGGAATTTACATACATGCACACAGCCCAATATTAACCAGTTCTGTAGTAAGTACACATTCATCATCAGTCAGATTGGAGTATGAATGAATGGCCAGCATCGACCCTGATATCAGTCCAACCCTAATGTAGCCTCCTCCTCCTCCTCTTCTCTCTCTGCAGTTTTTCCTCTCTTGTTTTATATAACAGGCTGTTAGATAAGAGAGGATGCTGTGCAGCTCATCTCAACACGCTGACGACAAAGATACACACTCAATTTCTATTCATGGCTTTGTTTCTATTTTTGCCTTCAGGAATATACAGAAGTTGTGTTTTATATAACGTGTTAACTGATTATCCTACAGCTAATATACAGTACTCAAATATATATATATATATATATATATATATATATATATACATATATACTGTAAATATGTTTTTTATGAAGGCACGAGGACATTGCTTATGATATTTAGAAAATTATAAGCAAAAAGAAAATTATATAATCAATTTATGTCATAATAAACTGTTAGTTGATGCAGATTATGGTAAATGGTTTTATGTTACTTTATATTTACTCGACTGCACTTCAGAGGGACATATTGTACTTTGTTGTGTATTACATTTATCTGACACCTTTAGTTACTTAATAGCAAAAACATATAAGGCTATAAAATACATGACATACATTCTTCATGACTTTTATAAATACATAAGTGTCTGTTTTTGGCCCTAAACCTAAATAATTTTATTTAAATTATTTTTTAGGACAAAAGAGGAAAATCATCTTATATTTTACAAAAAAATAAGAACTCTGAAAAAAAGTAGTTTGTTAATTAATTAAATAAATTAAATAAGTTTAAATAGGGTTTTAAAAAATTCTTAAATTTGAAAAACAGATTTGGCGATTAAGTTCAGTAAAGAATAAAAAGTGACTGTTAAAGAGTTTGGATGTAGGATTCATGTTATTCCCAAATGAATAGTATTGATAAGAGAAGTGAAAAAAAAACTGCCAGGACTAAATGCATCTTGACAGAACATAAATATTGTAAAGCTCTGTGAGGATTCAGGGAACCTTTTTTATTTATGTTCTGTTGAACCCACTGAACTCCTCATGTTCCTATTCTGTGTGAACGAACTTTATACAACACCACACAGTAGAAATAGAGGAAGAGACTAAGATTCTTTACTTATAATGTAATAACACAGCATTGGAAAAAGTTACAGTTAAATATATTTATTTATATTTAAATATAACAGTTTAGTTAGATAGTTGAAATTTTACGTAATGAGCAACGTCTTGTAGCCGTGTGATGAAGTGTGTGTGAATAAACATCAGGTGTAGGATATAAATAACCGGAAAATTCCTCTTTTGGAGGTGGTGGGTAGGGTGGATGGGTAATTAGACGACCTTCACCCAGGAGACTGGAGAACAAGTTCCCGTGTGAAACAAAAAACAAACATTAGTTTTTGTTTATATGTAGTATTATCAGCATTAGCAATAATTTGGTGAGTTTATTGTGTTTTTTAGTATTTATTTTTAGCGTTTTAGGTTTTAATCTTTTATTTTGTCATTAAACTTTAAACACACAAATTAAACACACAAAAACATACGGTCAAACTCAAAAATAAACACTGACCCCAACATCAACAGACAGTATATGCAGCATACAATCCCATATACAAAGGCCTCCTGCAAATCGACATTTCCTTTTTTGAAACAACCAAAATATACATTCAGCACCATGTCAACAGATTTTTCCATATGCCCTACCTACAGAAAGATACGTTCCCAGCCCCTCCTAAAATGTTCATCTTCATTGTTAATTATAGCCAACATGCGTTCTTATGATGCAACTTCTGATATAATTTCCGTCCATTTTTTTACTTCTGGGGCGACTGTACTCTTCCATACTCTGAGAGTTATTCGAGCAGCTGTGACCATCCCAACTTCTAAAACCCCTCATTCATATTTAGATATATTTGACATTTCTGTTTGGTTCCCTAACAAACACAGTCTTGGTGATACAGGTACCACCACACCCAGCCACTTACTCACATGTTCCAGTACTTTCTCCCAAAATGGGTAGACCAGTTTACATCCCCAAATTACATGCAAAAATGTCCCTATTTCAGTCTGACACTTCCAACACAAATTATTTCCTATTAAGTCCATTCTATGTAGTTTTAAAGGGGTGAAATAAAATCTTTGAATTATCTTGCACTGAATAAATTTTCCCTTTGCCTCTCTCATGTGTTTCCCTGTATTTGGTGGTTTGGTGGTGATGGCGCATAGATAAGCTGATTGCCTTTGGTGTGGGAGACCCAGGTTCAATTACCACTGTGAGATATCCACCATTGTGTCCCTGAACAAGACACTTAACCCCTCGTTGCTCCAGACCTCTGACATG
Source organism: Micropterus salmoides (assembly GCF_014851395.1). NCBI lineage: Eukaryota > Metazoa > Chordata > Actinopteri > Centrarchiformes > Centrarchidae > Micropterus > Micropterus salmoides. The sequence goes on along the minus strand of NW_024042495.1, from coordinate 10,911 downwards.
TATAGCAATTGTAAGTCGCTTTGGATAAAAGCATCAGATAAATGTAATGTATTTGATAAGATATTTAACCAATCCTCCTCACTCAGATCACACCCTAGGTCTTTCTGCCAAATGATCCTGAGATTTTTACACATATCTTCTCGTATACCATTAAATGTCTTGTAGAATATGGCTGCTCTGTGTGTTATATTAGGTAGGTCCAAAACTTACATCAATGTATTCTTGTTGCGATTAAATTTACCCTTTGTGATACAGTCCCTTATTTGTAAAGATTTCCAAAAATTATCTTTATATTCCAAATTATATTTTTGCATAATATCAGCAAACGACATGAACACTCCATCCACACATAGGTCACTTATTTTGCGTATCCCCCTTACAAGCCATTGATTCCAATAAACAGGTTTATTCCCAATATGTATGGCTGGGTTTTACCCGAGAGGCGTTAGGTTGTCTTAAGTGCGAAATAACAAATATCTTATGAATTTCTCTCCAGACTGCTTTAGAATAAGACAACACTGGATTTGAAAAATAATTATGTCCAGAAGTTGTTACACCATGTGAGAGGAAATTCAGAGGTTCAAACGGGCTAGTTAGTTTCCTTTCAATTTTGATCCAGCTCAGCTCATGATCTATCCCCTTCCAATGTTTTATCATTCTAGACAATTCAAATGCTAGATTATTAGCGAAGCTGCTGGAGCCCTATTGGTTTTGTTCTGATTCATCTTCTTCTTCTTTCTTTCTTTCTTCTTATTTTTCTCCGCTAAAAGTGTTTGGGCAGCAAAAACTGCTGGACGAAAACTCACCAAAATTGGCACGTAGGTTGCAAATTCCACCCACTACTAAAATGTCCCTCATAGACCTCATGGTGGCGCTATAACAATCAGCTTTGCGTTTTTGCAATTATCTCGAAAACAACTTTGTTTAGAGTCAAATTTCTTTCAGTATTTTAATCTCTGGATTCATCTGCATCTTTGCTCTGATGGTCTTCTGCTCTAAAAATGTCAAATTATACAACTTTTTATCACTTCTCCCTAAAACTTATTTTTGCGAACTCGTCCCAGACCGTTTTGCCAATCGACCTGAAACTTTAGCATCTACGGACGTCGCTGATCAAAGCTTATCAAAAGAATTTTGATACGTCAATTAGTTTTTTTTTCATAAATGTTTACTTTTGTGTCTTTATATACAATTTTACATAAATGCCTGTAAATTAAAATTGGCTTAAGCTATTGTCACCAAACTTGACGCATCTGTTCGAGCTTTGCTGAACAGTCCTGGGATATTCTTTAGGTGGCGCTAGACTTGCCTCACTGCAACCTATGGTCAATTCAGAAGTCACTCTATATTTTTCAGAATATGCTAAATCAATTAACATCTATATCTCCACCATCTTTTTTCAAATGCTACCAAACTCAACAGAGTGGTTCTCCAGATGGCCAATATCAAGTGTTTCAAAGAGTTTTCAGATCGGTCAAATGGTGAGTCTGCAGTGATATTCAGTATCTTACTGTAACTTGTACAGTATCCACAACATTTTCTTTTTAGTTTCAGTTTTGGATCAAATGCCACCAAAATAATTCACAACACACCCAAAATCAGCAGCAAAATGTAACAGGTGGGTTGAACATTTTACCCAGTAGTCAGGTACATATAATGACACTCTCTGATCTCAAGGTGATGCTTTAAAAATCACATTTGCTCAAAAGTCCAAATTCTTTCATCACTTTAATCTCTGAAGTCGTCTGTGTCTGTTCTCCTCTGAAAACGTCAAATGTTGCGTTTTTCGCGACTGGCTTGGATCCCGATCATTGTATATATTATATTATATTATAATCTTACATTAGGTAGACCAATACCTCCCTTTTCCCTCGTTGACCACATCTTCATATTTATCCTTGGTCTCTTTTTATCCCATAAAATGTCTTTGATAATCCTATCATATTGTTTAAACAGCGGTGGAGCTATATTGACTGACAACATAATAGAGACATAATTGAATTGTGCTGCAGGCACCATTTTGATTACATAAATTTTTCTTCACAGTGTGAGCTTAAATTTTCCCCATTTATCCAGGTTCTTTTTTTTTTCTGTAGGAGTGGTTCCATATTTGAGAGCATTATTTCATTCAGATTTGTATTTAGTTGAATGCCTGGATATTTCATACCTGAAGGTATAAACATGAAGCCATATGAAGTGGTAGGTTTTAACATTTTAGCCGACTTGATAGATAGGGGAATAAAAACAGCTCCGTCAAGTCAGTGACGGTTTGCAGCGCAGGTGTTGTGCCAAATTCTGCATGGCTGCCATGAATTGCATACACCTCACAGGAGGTAACGCTCTTTTATACTGAGAAGAAAAAGAGGTGGATGCAAATTTCGGGAGGTAGCCTACAACATCCGTTTTGCCGAATTATGCATTCACTTATTAAGGTCCTTTTCAGACACTTTGCTGTTCACATTGTTTGAACATGGTTAACGGCACATGTTTTTGCTGAATCTCAAGAAATATGTTAGCGATTGTTAACGTTCATTAAATATATGCAGATCATTTATCACTATTGATGAACCCACAAAGAATAGTATAGTGTTTAAAAGCGCGCCCCCCCCCCCCCCCCCCCCCTCGCTACAGTTACAGTGGGAAACACTGCTTGGCTAGGTAGCATTAGCTTCTTTTTTGTAGCATGTAACTATGTTATTGTAAAAGAAGGCATTGACAGCCCCGCGAAGACCCTTACCCTAACCCTAATCATCACATGGGTTTTTGCCTAAACCATGATTGTATGCATGTCAACCGGTAAAGGCCGATGTGCGCAGCTGCAGGGTTAACCTCCGTGTTGCAATGGGGAACAGAAAATGCTCATATTTGTCATTTTGGGAGTCATTAAAAACACTCATCTAGGTCGTTTTGGAGACATCAACTATTGTCCTTTTCTGTCGTTCATACATGAGGAGGTGTTGGATTTTTTTGACCGGTATTGCTGTTGTGATATGATTTGCGATGCTAGATGGAATTATAATTTTTACTCCATTCCATCATACACATTTTTCATTGAGAAACCTTTAAATGTGATTTTTGCAGGGATATGTACCAAACAAAGGTTTTGTCTATAGAATCTATCAGACTTTATTTGCATAGTGCCTTAATAACAACGTGTCAGGGACCAAACAGTCAGGCAATGAGGAGAACAGGAGTTTCTTTTTGAAAAACAGGGTTTCTTATTTACCCCTAAAAAGTTGAAAAATAGAAACCAAAAACTTACTTAACTAGGCTCTATAAAGAGGTCAACAAAACATAACTATACAGCAAAATAGCATACAACAAAACAGGATATGAACTGAACAAACTGAGTGAACATATATAGTGGCTTTGCCAAACCAATACACATAAGAGGAAAACAAAATGGACGACAAATACAACAACTACAAAGCAAAAAAAACTAAACCCAAAATCCCCCTAAACATGGCAGCACATGGTATGGCTTGATTGGCAGGCCACAGGATATCACAGTCATCCACCCTTGGCCTTGCCTTTCTTCCCCCAGGACAGACCTCTCTCCAACATGGTAACAAAGAAACAATGATTAATAAAACAGAAAATGTTTACATATCCCTACAATGTGAAAATGTGTGCACTCCATTTAAACAGTGTATGGTTAAGGCAAATAAATGTATATTATACCTGAAATAAATTATGCGGTCTGTGATTTGAAATAATGAATTGTTTGGGGTGTGGCTAACTGCAAAAATAACTTAACTTGTGTACTTAAAACATGACTTGTGTGCAGTATTACCATTGCTGGCTGTTAACCTGTGTGGCTTAGGCCATCACACAAGGATTTTCTGAAAGTTACACATGGAGCCTTTAAATAGAAAGATGTGGCTCAGTGAAGCAGCTGAGAAGTCTCACATGCATTTAAAACTTTGAAGCTGCAGCAGAAACCCTTTAATGTCCTGCTCAAACATTAGAGGACATTCTAAGTCACTGTTTCTTATTAAAAAATGTGTAGAACTTAACTCAACCTGATTAAGCCACCTCTAGCACTCGTTTTAGTTATGTAATGCTGAACACATCCACTACATGTCGCTGTGTTTAAGCAGCCTTTCAGTTTGCGTCCTTACACCAGGGGCGTTTCCAGGCTCTTGAAACATTGAGGGCTTAGCCCAGCCCAGAGATCTTTCATGTTCGACCCACAAAAAAGCACACAGCAATAGGGCTGCAACGATTAGTCGACGTAATTGACAACATGAAATTTCATTATCGACGCATCATTACATAGATGCTGTATAAGGAAGAGATAGAAATCTTCATATTAGGAACATTTCTGGTTGTTTATTTCAAACTGCAATGCAACACAGGAAGTGCTGGGGGCAGTATCGCTTCCACTGTCTGCCATGACTGCCTGACTGTAAGACTACTCACGAAGAAGAAGCATTCCTGCAGCGGAAAGTAATATAGAAAACGTTTTTACAAGTTTTGTATGCTATTTAATCACTAAAACTTATAAGCACATTAGAAAAATAAACTACAGTAGTAGTATGAAAGGGAGCTGTTGCTTTGTTATTCTAAATAGACATTACATTGTTAGTGTACAGTTGTGGTTATAGTACTTGCTCTTATTTTATATAGTTCCAACAATCTTTCTTAAACAGTTAAAAGCTTTAAAGTTTGTATAAATCAGTGACTTACAGGAGGAGCCTACGCTGTCTTTTCTTCTTCCCTGGTTTCCCCCTGCCGTTGATCCTGGTGTTAATTCTGAATAGTAAACCTCGTTCACTTAATGCTAACGTTAGCTTGTTAGGCTGTGTGTTGGAGATCAGTAATTCACTTGAAAGATATTTAATTAGTTAAATGGTTTAATTAGGGTTAGGGGATGACAAAAATAATCGCGACCAGTCGATTAATCAAATAATTAATTAACAGACTAGTCGACAAAAATAGTCATTAGTTGCAGCCCTACACAGCAATATATCAGCTGTCTCATTAGGCCCGAGCACGACCGTGCGAGGTCCCTATTGAATCTGCTCGGATTATTTTTTTTTTTTTTTTTTTTTTTTTTTTTTTTTCTGCAAAGTAGGCCCAAATGACATGGCCTAAACATACTCGAAAACTCACCAAAATTTGCAAACATGTCAGAACCGGTGAAAAATTTCGTATTCTACAAGTTTCGCACATGGGCGTGGCAAAATGACTCGCTAGCGCCACCTAGAAAATTGGAAATGATTAGCCCCTCGTTCACGTTCAACCTACATGTACGAAATTTTCTGGGGACATGTATCGTATCAAGACGCACAAAAAAGCCTCAAGAACCCATAGCCTAAAGTCAACAGGAAGTCGGCCATTTTGAATTTTATGGCCATTTTTGGATGATTTACATACTTCGTACTTTAACGAACTCCTCCTAGGGATTTAGTCCGACCGACCTCAAATTTGTGCTGTGCCTTCTAAAGGCATTGAAGATGAAAAGTTGTGCTATTTGCAAGTTTTCGTCAATGGGCGTGTCCGTGGCGTGGCGTCAAAGATCAGCTCTTCGCCATGACACGGAAGTTGTCGTAACTTCAGTGTACATGCTCACATCTGGACCAAACTGTACATGTAGGATGAGAGTCCCGCCCTGAACACATGTACATGCTGACATTCACCCACAGTCATAGCGCCACCTGCTGGCAACAGAAAGTGACCTTTAACGAAGCAGCCCCCGCCGCACGTTTCACCTACGTGCACGAATTTTCTGTGGTACGTGTATCTTGTCCAGACGCACAAAAAAGTCTCTTGGAGCCATAGCCTAAACCAACAGGAAGTCGGCCATTTTGAATTTTACGTCAAATTTTGGATGATTTACACACTTCGTACTTTAACGAACTCCTCCTAGGGATTTAGTCCGACCGACCTCAAATTTGTGCTGTGCCTTCTAAAGGCATTGAAGATGAAAAGTTGTGCTATTTGCAAGTTTTCGTCAATGGGCGTGTCCGTGGCGTGGCGTCAAAGATCAGCTCTTCGCCATGACACGGAAGTTGTCGTAACTTCAGTGTACATGCTCACATCTGGACCAAACTGTACATGTAGGATGAGAGTCCCGCCCTGAACACATGTACATGCTGACATTCACCCACAGTCATAGCGCCACCTGCTGGCAACAGGAAGTGAATTTAACGAAGCAGCCCCCGCCGCACGTTTTACCTACGTGCACGAATTTTCTGTGGTACGTGTATCTTGTCCAGACGCACAAAAAAGTCTCTTGGAGCCATAGCCTAAACCCAACAGGAAGTGGCCATTTTGAATTTTACGTCAAATTTTGGATGATTTACACACTTCGTACTTTAACGAACTCCTCCTAGGGATTTAGTCCGACCGACCTCAAATTTGTGCTGTGCCTTCTAAAGGCATTGAAGATGAAAAGTTGTGCTATTTGCAAGTTTTCGTCAATGGGCGTGTCCGTGGCGTGGCGTCAAAGATCAACTCTTCGCCATGACACGGAAGTGTCGTAACTTCAGTGTACATGCTCACATCTGGACCAAACTGTACATGTAGGATGAGAGTCCCGCCCTGAACACATGTACATGCTGACATTCACAGACAGTCATAGCGCCACCTGCTGGCAACAGGAAGTGACTTTTAACGAAGCAGCCCCCGCCGCACGTTTACCTACGTGCACGAATTTTCTGTGGTACGTGTATCTTGTCCAGACGCACAAAAAAGCCTCTTGGAGCGATGCCCTAAAATCAACAGGAAGTAGGCCATTTTGAATTTTACGTCAAATTTTGGATGATTTACACACTTCGTACTTTAACGAACTCCTCCTAGGGATTTAGTCCGACCGACTTCAAATTTGTGCTGTGCCTTCTAAAGGCATTGAAGATGAAAAGTTGTGCTATTTGCGAGTTTTCGTCAATGGGTGTGTCCGTGGCGTGGCGTCAGAGATCAAGTCTTCGCCATGACACAGGAAGTTGTTGTAACTTCAGTGTACATGCTCACATCTGAACCAAACTTTACGTGCTTGATAACTCTCCCACCCCGTTATGGAGGACCGATCCTGACACAGTCAGAAATAAATACAGAAATAAATAAATGCTCAATAAATAAATAAGCATCCAATTAAATACACAAAAAAATAAAGTAAATAAATAAATGTAGGTAGTAATTAAATTATACAAGGAGACATAAATGTATATTTTAATTAGTGCCTTTACTATTCACCTTTGTTATAATTACCTTATTTGTTTATTCAACTTTATTTATTACAAATTTTTTAATGTATTTATGTGTGTTTTAATATTTTGTCTGTTTTATTCTTCCTTTGTATTATTTACCTTATTTATTTTCACCCATGGTATTTATTTCTGCCTGTCTTTTTTAAATTTTTGTATGCATTCTGCCTCATTATGCAAATGAGGAGGGCTGTGTCTCAAGGGGTCATCTTCTCTGCTATTGGTGGACCAGTCAGACAGGAAAGCTCCTACTCTGCCTGCAGACATCAACGATCTTGCCCCTCACACAGTCAGATGGCTTCCTTCAGTGCGCTGAGGTGTTTAACAACTCTGAAGACAATACTACCAGCAATGTCTTCCTTCTCTTTTCACGTAGACGCTCCGACAGACAGTGCTTTCAGTTTGCTGCATGCATGGACACAGAACTGCGGTACAGCACACAGTAACGATGAAATGTGTGCTGTTCTCACATTCTTCCTCTGTATGTACACATAAACAACAAGGCAGGGAAATATAAAAGGAATTTATTTTATTGTTTGGGTACATTATTGTTCAGTGTACATGCTCACATCTGAAACAAACTTTACGTGCTTGATAACTCTCCCACCCCGCAGACATCTACACGCCAACACCGATTATATTCATAGCGGCAAGTGCTATGTAGCTCCACATAGGGGACACAGGAAGTGACATATAACACCTTCATGCGGCGTCATAACCGCGTAGCAAATTCACAGCCGCACCGGCAGAGCTCCAGAATATGCAACTCGGCCGGCTCACACGCGGACGCGCTTATAAGTGCGAGGGCCCGCCCAACGCTGCTTGCAGCTTTAATTTTCTGTTGCTACCTTGTTATGCCATTTTTCAAACTGAACCTTATACCTACTTACCTATACATCATTGAGCTACATTTTAATTATTAAATATCATAGGTCACATAAATACATTTATGATTTTATAGTTATTACTGATAATAATTAACTGATAATATTAATGGGGGGGTCCTCCCCCTGAGAAATTTGGGCTTTTAAACACTTTTTCTGCACCAATTTATTGAGGAAAAGTCTTTATTTATATAAAGTAAACACAAAATTCAGGTGACAGTTTAAAATATAAAAATAATGTAATATCATGCAGTACAGCTCTCAGGCATTCTGTATTGCTGTCTGATATTTTCTCCTGTATATCAACTTTTCTCATTCAATTTCATCCCTGCTGAGTCAGCAAAGATGCAGGCATGCCTGAAGTAACCTAAAGTCTTTAAATGTGCATGTGGCACCTTTTCACCTGAATGATAGAGTAATTAAATAAACTTTTGGACTTTAGTAGCTCCTCTGTTTCAGCAGGTTTTCTGCTCATGTTCAAACTATCTGCATATTCAAAATCTCTCCACATATCTGTGTTCTCTGACATTTTCAGAATAAATTTTGAGACAAAAGCCTTAATATTACGAGAATACAATCGCAACCCCCTTTCGACCGTCAGAGACAGGGCTCTGTGTGACAGACACAGAGCCCGTCTGGGACTGTACTGGGTGAGACAAGCTCTCTTCATCAGAGGTGGATAACCGAAACTGAAAACACTTGGTTCACACTTGGTGATCAGACAGAAATCTCACTACACTTCCACACATGTTCACTTCAGCACCTCTGATAAAGTGCAGCTCACAGCCACTTCAGAGGGAATTAGGCATCCAGCCTTACACAAAGTAAGAAACAACAAAGTCACTCCTGACATGAGGACTCTGTTTGGTGGAATTTTTAAAGGTATGCACATTTTTTAGACATATATATTTCCAGAGGTCTTACTTAATAGAATTATTTAACTTGATACAACAAAATAAGTCTAACAAGGGTCGTGTAATTTTCTAAAAACATGCTTGACCATACGGTTGAGTTGCCCTTTACTGATAAATGTAGTGATGCAATTCGCAATTTTTATGAAATAAAAACAACATTCACTGTTGTTAATGTAATATATTAATGTTATTCCATTAAATATTTGAAAAAAAATGACATATTGTGAATTGTATCCAGCATCTACAACTAATCACAGCTTATTAGCTACAGTAAGTCAACACAAACAATAAACCTGTAACCTGTTTGCAGCCGACGTTAATATTATCGTGATGGCAGCCAGCGGGACGTAAATGATTAAGTTAATCGACCACCACAAGTTGGGCAAGTAAACAAACGTCATTCTTCTTTTCATAACGAACGACAGTCGGAGTTAACCTCCCGTAGGTCGTAGCTGAAGCAAGAAGCAAGCTAACGTTAGCTAAACATGTTTATTAACCTCAGGTTACTAACCTATTTTGCGTTCAGTGCTTCTTGTTAGGGTCTTGTTGTATGAAGTTTTAAAGTTTATGATGAATGGCTCAGCAGCTGCTGCTGTTTGTTGTCCTCTCTCACGTGTGGCTGTGCGCAGCAGATGTTACGTGTTACGTAGGCAGGTTATAGGTAACGGAGTGAGGGAAAAACAGCAAGCTCACCAGACGCTTCCTAACAATAAACATTGTTCACAAGTCCCGCACATCGAGTCCAAGTCGAGTCTGAAGTCTTTTGAGGACGAGTCTCAAGTCAAGTCCCATCTCTGCGCTCTGTTGGCTCTGGTGCTAAATAATACGCGTGGTCCTCCATTTGTCCAAATTTCACTTCTCTTCTTCTAATAAACCAGAAAACTATTACTTCTTCTCTTCTTCTTCCTCATACGTATTCAAGATAGTGATGAAACGTGCTCTGTAGATTAGTTTGTCCATTTGGGCTACTGTAGAAACATGGAAGTTCAACATGGCGACATCCTTCTAAGGACCCGCGGTGTCTGTAGCTAGAAATGTCTCTTCTAAGGTAATAAAAACATAATGGTTCATTATGTAAGGTCTTTATACACCACAGAAAACATATTATATTGCATTTGTTTAAATAGATCCTCTTAAATATTACACACTGGATCAAAAAATCTCAACCGTTTGGTAGAGCACTGCATTAAAAAACTATTGGGTCTGTAAAAAAACAAACAAAAAACATTTGGCTCTCTTATCCTCCAACTGTTCTTAAGAACAGATTTCTCTAAAAACCCACTTCTGCAGTTTTCACAAAGACTCATTCGCCATTGTTTTCTTATTCCAGATTGTTCCTAGGTAAGAACAGAATCATTATGTGTTGACACTTCTAGGTGAAGCAATGCTTGTTTTATTGCTCATTTATAAATAATGTAAATAAATAATAATATAAATCCTCTCCTTAAGGGCCTTATCAGCTGTGAAGAAAGTTTAAAAGGTAAAATAAAAAGTTCCTTGCGTCTCTCCATGCATGTCCGGTTAACAGAACTAAAAATGCAGGGAAAAGACGCAAGTGATGGAAATGTGGATGCAATTAAGAGACTTGGGTGCTGCTCTTCTATCTGTGTTTCTGTCTCATGCTGTTATGTGATAAACGGGGAGCTAAAGCTAAATAGGAACAACGGGCACTGCCTTAAATTTACGACATTATGGATTGATCATTTAAGAACACAGCTGCAAACAGTTCTGTAGTTTCAGGTTGTGAAACAGACGTAAATTTTTCTTAGGAACCTTCTTAAGAACAAATTTAAGAAAAATCTTATTAGTGAATGAGGCCCATTGATTGGCTGTTGTTGCCCAAGCAAAAAAAAAAGTTCCAATGCTTTTGAGGTTCAAGGAAAGGAGGTCCATCAGGAGGAAACT
>NW_024042494.1:0-6574 GCF_014851395.1 Micropterus salmoides | reverse complement strand
GTGAAGTTGGTGCCGGCTGTCAGCTGCTCGGTGGAGGAGGCGAGTTTAGCGGTGGGAGAGGTGGTGGGTTATGGCAGCATTAAGTCTGCCTCCCGCATGAACGGAGCCATTGTGGTGTTTTTAGATCATACTGACAAAGTAAACGATGTGGTAGAAAAAGGGGTAATTATTAAAGATACTTTTACCCCGGTTCTCCCTCTGGTTAACCCTGCCAGGAAAGTTACCATCTCCAACGCTCCCCCGTTCTTAAAAAATGACTTATTGTTAAAAGAGCTATCCAGGTATGGACAGGTGATGTCCCCCATCAAGATGGTGTCCCTGGGCTGTAAGTCTCCATTGTTAAAACACGTTGTTTGTCACAGAAGACAGGTTTTCATGGTGCTAAAGAACAACTCGGCAGAAATTAATTTATCTTTTAATTTCAATGTGGACGGATTTAATTACATGGTTTTTGCAACTTCGGAAACCATGAAATGTTTTGGCTGTGGTGCAGAGGGCCATCTAATTCGCTCATGCCCGAAAATCATTTTAAGAGAGCAGGGAGATGTTGCGGCGGCGTCGGCCTCGGGGCTGGTGGGGCTGCGGCACCTGACGCGGTGCCCGGCGTAGCTGCGGCTGATGCGGCCGTGTTGGAGGGTCCCGGTGGATGTTCCTTGGCCAAGGAAGTCGCTGAGAGATTGTCTGATAATAAAATCATGTCCAGTGTGTCTAATGTTGAACGGCAAGAAAGAGAAAGCGGACAGGGAGAAACAGAAACAGAACTGAACATTGACCAGGGAGAAAATGAGAACAACAGTGAACAGGTGTATAACAGTCAGTTGAATGAATGTTCTCAGAGCAGCAATATTTCAGTGTGTTCTGACTTTATTTAGGATATATCTGATGAGGATCTAATGAAAATCGCACAGAAGAGAAAGAGCACAGAAAGTGTTCAGAGCAGAGCTAAAGTTGCCAAAGGAAAGAAGACAGAAAACACGCTCATTAGAAAACAGTGATTTCACAAGAGGAGGGGAGCAGCAGCTACACTTTAGCTCAAATACAAAAGTTCCTTCAGGACACTAAGGGTCTCAGGCTGTTGAAGGTTGAGAACTTTTTCCCAGACCTGAAACTGTTTGTCAGTTCAGCTCAACCTCTTACCAGAGCTTCAGGAGGTTTTGGTGATGAAGGCCTCACAGAGCAGGAGATATATCGCCTCAGAAAGCTGATCATTAAGGTGAAAGCTCAAATTATTGGTGATGATGTTTAAACAGCCTCTTCTCTTCTTTTTCTTCCTGAATGTTTGTTTTGTGTTTCTTTATTATTTTTCTCTCTCTCCATGGGTCACTTTAAAATTGGCACTTTAAATCTAAATGGAGCGAGGGACGACACAAAGAGAGCTGCCCTTTTTAAACTCGTGGAGTTTAAGCAGCTAGACGTACTGATGGTTCAGGAAACACACAGTAACTCTGAAAATGAGAGTCAGTGGAAGAAAGAGTGGCCAGGGCAGGTTGTTCTGAGCCATCAGTCCGCTGCAGTGGAGGGGTTGGGCTTTTTCTCCAGAGGTTTCCTGCCTGCATCTTGTGAGGTGGAGGAAGTTATTGAAGGCCGTCTACTGAAGGTTAAAGTTCAATATGAGAATATAAAGATGAATCTGATAAATGTCTATGTCCCATGTAATGCTGCGGAAAGGCTGCATGTGCTGAGTGTTTTAAGCAATACTGTCAGAAAATGCAGTAGTGATGAGTTTTTATTCTTGGGAGGTGATTTTAACTGTACAGAGAATCCACAGCTGGACAGGAATCACCAGGAGCCTCACAGAGCCTCCTCACAGAGCCTACAACAGCTCATAGAAACACACGAGCTGCTAGATTAGATCGGTTTTACTGTTTCAAGCATCACATCAATGTCTTTAAAGGTTGTTTTATTAACCCTGTGGGTTTTACTGATCACTTGTTTATTGTTCTGTTTTTATTAAAAACGTCAGATTGAGCAGTGCTTATTGGCATTTTAATATTGCACTGTTGCATGACAAAGCCTTTAAGTCTGCTTTTGAGTTTTTCTGGCTCACTCACAGAGAAACTAAGGCTGATTTCAAATGTATTCAGCAGTGGTGGGAAAAAGCAGATTAAACAGCTGTGTCAGCAGTACACTCGCAATGTCACCAGGGACATTATCAGATCTTTGAAGGATCTGGAGATTGAAGTGGTAGAACTACAGGGTCTAGTAGGGGCCACAGGAAATCAGGGACACTTAGATTCCCTAAAATCTAAAAAGTTGGCTTTGGCCAGCCTGCTGGGTGTGACAGCTCAGGGGTTCTGGTGAGGTCTCGGTTCCTGGACGCCACACAGATGGACGCCCCGTCACACTTCGAGAAAGATCTTTCACTCCATTAATTCGAGAGACGGAGTTTGCGTCTCTGATTCCTCTGAGATCAGAAAGCACGCAGCCAGTTTCTATAAAGAACTGTACAGGAGCGAGCTGACAGACCATCCAGAGGTAGAAGAGCTCTTCTATGCTGATCTTCCTCAGGTCAGTGATGAGCACAATGTAGAGCTGGAAGCTCAGCTGTCTCTACCTGAACTGTATCGTGCTGCGATGAGTCTGCAGAGTGGTCGAGCTCCGGGGATTGACGGCCTTCCTGTGGAGTTTTATAAGTCTTTCTGGTGTGTGCTGGGACAGGATCTGCTGGAAGTGCTTGGAGACAGTTTGGAGACGGGTCGTCTGCCTCTGAGCTGCAGGAGGGCAGTGATCACTCTGCTGCCAAAGAAGGGTGATTTGCAGGAGCTGAAAAACTGGAGGCCTGTGTCGCTACTCTGCTCGGACTACAAAATCCTGTCTAAAGTCCTGGCTTCCAGACTCAGACAGGTGATGGGGTCTGTATTCACGTTGACCAGACCTACTGTGTACCCAGCAGGTTTATCAGTGACAGTATCACTCTGATTCGAGATGTTTTGGAAGTCTCTAGTTCATTGGCTGTAGATACTGGTCTGATTTCAATAGACCAGGAAAAGGCTTTTGATGGGGTTAACACCAGTATCTTGTGGACTCTGACCTACGTCATAGCCAAGATCCAGGTTTTGTACTGTGACATTGCGAGTGTTCTGAAGATAAATGGAGGCCTGAGCGCTCCCTTTAGTGTACAGAGGGGGTGAGGCAGGGCTGCTCTCTGTCTGGCATGTTATATTCTCTGGCCATTGAACCTCTGCTTCACAGACTAAGGTCTGCTCTCTCTGGTGTCTGTTTTCCTAAATGTGACATTCTTTTCAAACTGTCTGCATATGCAGATGATATCATCGTTCTGGTGAATAAGCAGAGAGATATTGATGTGTTGGGAGAAACCTTAAATCTGTATGGCCTGATATCATCTGCTAAAGTGAACTGGGTGAAGAGTGAGGCTGTGATGGTGGGAGAGAGGCTGAGGAGTCAGCTCAGTCTGCCTGGAGGCCTTTTCTGGAAAACAGGAGGGCTGAAATATTTAGGGGTGTTTCTGGGAAACGAAGCATCTTTGAAGAAAAACTGGGATGGAGTTTTGGAGAAGGTCAAAGGTCGCCTGAACAAGTGGAAATGGCTGCTGCCTAAAATGTCTTTTAAAGGTCGGGTTTTGGTTGCAAATAATGTGGTTTCTTCGGCTCTGTGGCACCGTTTGGCCTGTGTTGACCCTCCACCCTCTCTCCTGCCAAACATACAAAGAATATTAGTGGATTTTTTCTGGGACAAGTTACACTGGATTCCTCAGAGCATGCTTTTCCTTACAAAAGAGGAAGGAGGGCAGGGCCTGGTCCACTTGGCCAGCAGGGGGGCTACTCTCCGCTTGCAGTTTGTCCAGAGACTCCTCACTGGGCCTGAAGACCAGGTGTGGAGGCCGCTGTCCTGCTGTATTCTGCAGCAGTTTGGTGGACTGGGACTGAGCTTGTCTCTGTTTTTAATGAACTTAAAAGGTGTGTGCATGTCCTCTCTGCCTGGGTTTTACCAAAGTGTTTTTAAAGTATGGATGTTGATGAACAAACAGAGACAGGGACACACTGACTCTTTGTTTTGGCTGCTTAAGGAGCCTGTTCTGTTTGGAGGACGTCTGGACTGTCTTGGGGTGGTTTCACCCACTCTGTTTGACAAGCTCCGCACTGCCAGGATCTCCACGCTGGGGCAGGTGGAGGAGCTGACCGGACCTCGGTTGGACCGTCCTGCTGGTCTGGCGGTTCGTCTGGGGCTGAGGTCGAGCCGCTATGTCAGTCTGTTACTGAGACACTGGAGACATCAGCTGACGGGACACGAGGTCTCTCTCCTGATGGACTATAGAGACGGCTCTCTGCTGCCGGATGACACTGACCCAAATCCTTTTACCACTCTGAGTGATGCCACAGGAAAGACACTGTACAGACTGTTGTTAAAAACGCTCAACAAAAAGACACTTAATGGACGTAGCGACACCCCCTGGAGGACTCATTTGGGTTTAAGCCCTGATTTTCGACCTGCCTGGAGGTCTCTGTATAAACCCCCCCTGACAAAGAGACATGCAGACCTACAGTGGAGAATCCTTCATGGAATACTGGCTGTAAACTCTTTGTGTCTGTGCTGAATGGGAATGTACAGGACCAGTGTCCTTTCTGTCTGCAGAGGGAGACCGTGTTTCACTGTTTTTTAGAGTGCACACGTCTCATGTCTCTGTTTGTTTTGCTGGAAACATCTTTAGGGGTTTTAAAGAGTTTTTTACTAAACATGTTTTTATTGTGGTTTTAAATACACTCAACATCAGAAGAACAAATGTCAGCTGCTAAACTTTGTCCTGGGTCAGGCTAAGATGGCCGTTATGTGAGCAGGAGAAAAAAGGTGGAGACAGATCAAGCCGTCAATGTGAAGATGTTGTTTGTGAAAATGATGAAGTCCAGGTTATTGTTAGATTTCAGTTTTTACAGAGCAAATTAAAACTTTTTTGTCAGTGTGGGCTCATGGCAGGGTGCTGTGTTCTGTACAGGCTGATCAGCTGGTGTATGCTGATGTGTTGACGATATAAATGTATCGTGTTGAGCGAGTACTGACTAATAAAAGTGTGTTTTGAAAAATCAAAATCTCTCTCTCTCTTTCTCCTCTTCTGGAGTCTAAAGTCTGAATGTCAGAGCGACGCTCGGCTGTGGGTGGAGATATTCTCTTATTCAGTCAGTCTCACTCAGTTGTTGTTGCTCAATCCACAAGATCCACTGCTGCTCACAAATCAGACGACTACATTCACAGTTAGCAAAGACATGCGGGAAAACTGTGAGCTGATGAAAGTCTGTGATTCGTTGCTACTTTAGCTGCAGGATTTCAAACAGAACTGAACTGTGCAGTCAAAATGTTTCTAATGTTTTCAGAATCGTTCTGGAGGTTCATCATTGTGTCTGTGGGTTTAGCAGCACTCATAATAATTGTTGTGGCAGTCAACATCTGGACAAGAACTAAAGGTGAGAACATTCACAGATGAAACTCAGAAACAGGAAGTTTTGATAAAGCTGGATTTTCACTGTGGAAACTAAAGTCGACTCTTTCTCTTTTCTTTTCAGGGACAAAAACACAGATGGATGAAAACACAGTGAGTTTATAATGTTTTTACAGTTGGTACTTTACACAGCAAACCAGTGTTTGTGACATCTGTTCTTCATTCTGAAGTGTAGATATAGATAGAGAAGACAAACAGAAACAGGAATCACTCTATGACTTAGTAAACAACAGATAGTTGTTTTATTTCAAAGAACAAGTTACAAGTTAGTCCACTGTACTACTATAAAATCTAGTTCCAATGCAAACTGTCCAGCAGCCAGTCAGATAAAGATCAGATCAGACAGTAACTAATGGTGCGTTCAGGGTCTGCTGACTGTGAACTGTGTTCAGTTTCAAAACATCAGCAGTAAACTGGGAGGAACATTTTGGATTTGGGGTACCACATAAACACTCCCTCTCTGGTCAGTCAGCTGCAGGAACATGTAATATATTTATTATTTTACTTTAATTAATAAGTTAATTTCCTTCTGCGTGTCCTTCGTTACCACAAAACCACTTCCTCTCTCAGTGGCAGAAACGTAACAGTAACTGATGTGCGTTCAGGTGCTGTCAGATTATTTCTTATCTCCTTGTGTTAAAGCGGCTATATGTAAGTTTTTGATTTTAATAAATCAAATTTTCATTGCCTTATTGTCAGTGGGCTCAAAACTCACTCAGAAATGAAGCACACGCTTGTTTTCTTGTTTTGCTTGCGTCGCCACTATTGTGCTTTTAATGTGAGGACTCCGGGTCGGATTCAGCCCTGTGCGCGCTCCCGAGCCTCTCTCGTACTACAGCGACAACACGGCAGCTAACGACATGCAGTCCACTAACACCATAAAGCAACCGCGCCAGCAAAACAGGCTCCACGTAAGGATACAAAAACAATAAAGGTTTATGTGCTGAAGCCCATCAGACCAAACAGGTTCAGATGATGTCGAGTAAAACAAAGTGAGCATTAGTAAAGCTGGAGAACACAGAGAAAGTCACGTTAGCTCGCCGTGTTGTAGCCCTACTGGTGTTCAAACTACTGGTTGGCGTACGCGTGCTCGTGTTGTGTGCAGCAGCTGCAGACTGACTC
>NW_024042493.1:0-37875 GCF_014851395.1 Micropterus salmoides | reverse complement strand
GGGGGAGCAGCAGCTACACTTTAGCTCAAATACAAAAGTTCCTTCAGGACACTAAGGGTCTCAGGCTGTTGAAGGTTGAGAACTTTTTCCCAGACCTGAAACTGTTTGTCAGTTCAGCTCAACCTCTTACCAGAGCTTCAGGAGGTTTTGGTGATGAAGGCCTCACAGAGCAGGAGATATATCGCCTCAGAAAGCTGATCATTAAGGTGAAAGCTCAAATTATTGGTGATGATGTTTAAACAGCCTCTCTCTTCTTTTTTCCTGAATGTTTGTTTGTGTTTCTTTATTATTTTTCTCTCTCTCCATGGGTCACTTTAAAATTGGCACTTTAAATCTAAATGGAGCGAGGGACGACACAAAGAGAGCTGCCCTTTTTAAACTCGTGGAGTTTAAGCAGCTAGACGTACTGATGGTTCAGGAAACACACAGTAACTCTGAAAATGAGAGTCAGTGGAAGAAAGAGTGGCCAGGGCAGGTTGTTCTGAGCCATCAGTCCAGCTGCAGTGGAGGGGTTGGGCTTTTTTCTCCAGAGGTTTCCTGCCTGCATCTTGTGAGGTGGAGGAAGTTATTGAAGGCCGTCTACTGAAGGTTAAAGTTCAGTATGAGAATATAAAGATGAATCTGATAAATGTCTATGTCCCATGTAATGCTGCGGAAAGGCTGCATGTGCTGAGTGTTTTAAGCAATACTGTCAGAAAATGCAGTAGTGATGAGTTTTTATTCTTGGGAGGTGATTTTAACTGTACAGAGAATCCACAGCTGGACAGGAATCACCAGGAGCCTCACAGGCCTCCTCACAGAGCCTACAACAGCTCATAGAAACACACGAGCTGCTAGATTAGATCGGTTTTACTGTTTCAAGCATCACATCAATGTCTTTAAAGGTTGTTTATTAACCCTGTGGGTTTTACTGATCACTTGTTTATTGTTCTGTTTTTATTAAAAACGTCAGATTGAGCAGTGCTTATTGGCATTTTAATACTGCACTGTTGCATGACAAAGCCTTTAAGTCTGCTTTTGAGTTTTTCTGGCTCACTCACAGAGAAACTAAGGCTGATTTCAAATGTATTCAGCAGTGGTGGGAAAAAGCCAGATTAAACAGCTGTGTCAGCAGTACACTCGCAATGTCACCAGGGACATTATCAGATCTTTGAAGGATCTGGAGATTGAAGTGGTAGAACTACAGGGTCTAGTAGGGGCCACAGGAAATCAGGGACACTTAGATTCCCTAAAATCTAAAAAGTTGGCTTTGGCCAGCCTGCTGGGTGTGACAGCTCAGGGGGCTCTGGTGAGGTCTCGGTTCCTGGACGCCACACAGATGGACGCCCCGTCACACTTCTTCTTTGGTTTGGAGAAGAAAAACGGGCAGAGAAAGATCTTTCACTCCATTAATTCGAGAGACGGAGTTTGCGTCTCTGATTCCTCTGAGATCAGAAAGCACGCAGCCAGTTTCTATAAAGAACTGTACAGGAGCGAGCTGACAGACCATCCAGAGGTAGAAGAGCTCTTCTATGCTGATCTTCCTCAGGTCAGTGATGAGCACAATGTAGAGCTGGAAGCTCAGCTGTCTCTACCTGAACTGTATCGTGCTGATGAGTCTGCAGAGTGGTCGAGCTCCGGGGATTGACGGCCTTCCTGTGGAGTTTTATAAGTCTTTCTGGTGTGTGCTGGGACAGGATCTGCTGGAAGTGCTTGGAGACAGTTTGGAGACGGGTCGTCTGCCTCTGAGCTGCAGGAGGGCAGTGATCACTCTGCTGCCAAAGAAGGGTGATTTGCAGGAGCTGAAAAACTGGAGGCCTGTGTCGCTACTCTGCTCGGACTACAAAATCCTGTCTAAAGTCCTGGCTTCCAGACTCAGACAGGTGATGGGGTCTGTCATTCACGTTGACCAGACCTACTGTGTACCCAGCAGGTTTATCAGTGACAGTATCACTCTGATTCGAGATGTTTTGGAAGTCTCTAGTTCATTGGCTGTAGATACTGGTCTGATTTCAATAGACCAGGAAAAGGCTTTTGATCGGGTTGAACACCAGTATCTGTGGCGGACTCTGACTGCCTTTGGTTTCAACCCACGTTTCATAGCCAAGATCCAGGTTTTGTACTGTGACATTGCGAGTGTTCTGAAGATAAATGGAGGCCTGAGCGCTCCCTTTAGTGTACAGAGGGGGGTGAGGCAGGGCTGCTCTCTGTCTGGCATGTTATATTCTCTGGCCATTGAACCTCTGCTTCACAGACTAAGGTCTGCTCTCTCTGGTGTCTGTTTTCCTAAATGTGACATTCTTTTCAAACTGTCTGCATATGCAGATGATATCATCGTTCTGGTGAATAAGCAGAGAGATATTGATGTGTTGGGAGAAACCTTAAATCTGTATGGCCTGATATCATCTGCTAAAGTGAACTGGGTGAAGAGTGAGGCTGTGATGGTGGGAGAGAGGCTGAGAGTCAGCTCAGTCTGCCTGGAGGCCTTTTCTGGAAAACAGGAGGGCTGAAATATTTAGGGGTGTTTCTGGGAAACGAAGCATTTTGAAAAAAACTGGGATGGAGTTTTGGAGAAGGTCAAAGGTCGCCTGAACAAGTGGAAATGGCTGCTGCCTAAAATGTCTTTTAAAGGTCGGGTTTTGGTTGCAAATAATGTGGTTTCTTGGCTCTGTGGCACCGTTTGGCCTGTGTTGACCCTCCACCCTCTCTCCTGCCAAACATACAAAGAATATTAGTGGATTTTTTCTGGGACAAGTTACACTGGATTCCTCAGAGCTGCTTTTCCTTACAAAAGAGGAAGGAGGGCAGGGCCTGGTCCACTTGGCCAGCAGGGGGGCTACTCTCCGCTTGCAGTTTGTCCAGAGACTCCTCACTGGGCCTGCAGACCAGGTGTGGAGGCCGCTGTCCTGCTGTATTCTGCAGCAGTTTGGTGGACTGGGACTGAGCTTGTCTCTGTTTTTAATGAACTTAAAAGGTGTGTGCATGTCCTCTCTGCCTGGGTTTTACCAAAGTGTTTTTAAAGTATGGATGTTGATGAACAAACAGAGACAGGGACACACTGACTCCTTGTTTGGCTGCTTAAGGAGCCTGTTCTGTTTGGAGGACATTTGGACTGTCTTGGGGTGGTTTCACCCACTCTGTTTGACAAGCTCCGCACTGCCAGGATCTCCACGCTGGGGCAGGTGGAGGAGCTGACCGGACCTCGGTTGGACCGTCCTGCTGGTCTGGCGGTTCGTCTGGGGCTGAGGTCGAGCCGCTATGTCAGTCTGTTACTGAGACACTGGAGACATCAGCTGACGGGACACGAGGTCTCTCTCCTGATGGACTATAGAGACGGCTCTCTGCTGCCGGACGACACTGACCCAATCCTTTTACCACTCTGTCTCCTGACTTGACCGATTTTCGGGACCTTTACTGGTCAACTCTGCTGGGTGTCTCTGAGTGATGCCACAGGAAAGACACTGTACAGACTGTTGGTAAAAACGCTCAATAAAAAGACACTTAATGGACGTAGCGACACCCCCTGGAGGACTCATTTGGGTTTAAGCCCTGATTTTCGACCTGCCTGGAGGTCTCTGTATAAACCCCCCCTGACAAAGAGACATGCAGACCTACAGTGGAGAATCCTTCATGGAAAACTGGCTGTAAACTCTTTTGTGTCTGTGCTGAATGGGAATGTACAGGACCAGTGTCCTTTCTGTCTGCAGAGGAGACCGTGTTTCACTGTTTTTTAGAGTGCACACGTCTCATGTCTCAGTTTGTTTTGCTGGAAAACATCTTTAGGGGTTTTAAAGAGTTTTTTACTAAACATGTTTTTATTTGTGGTTTTAAATACACTCAACATCAGAAGAACAAATGTCAGCTGCTAAACTTTGTCCTGGGTCAGGCTAAGATGGCCGTTTATGTGAGCAGGAGAAAAAAGGTGGAGACAGATCAAGCCGTCAATGTGAAGATGTTGTTTGTGAAAATGATGAAGTCCAGGTTATTGTTAGATTTCAGTTTTTACAGAGCAAATTAAAACTTTTTTGTCAGTGTGGGCTCATGGCAGGGTGCTGTGTTCTGTACAGGCTGATCAGCTGGTGTATGCTGATGTGTTGACGATATGATGTATCGTGTGTGAGCGAGTACTGACTAATAAAAGTGTGTTTTGAAAAATCAAAATCTCTCTCTCTCTTTCTCCTCTCTGGAGTCTAAAGTCTGAATGTCAGAGCGACGCTCGGCTGTGGGTGGAGATATTCTCTTATTCAGTCAGTCTCACTCAGTTGTTGTTGCTCAATCCACAAGATCCACTGCTGCTCACAAATCAGACGACTACATTCACAGTTAGCAAAGACATGCAGGAAAACTGTGAGCTGATGAAAGTCTGTGATTCGTTGCTACTTTAGCTGCAGGATTTCAAACAGAACTGAACTGTGCAGTCAAAATGTTTCTAATGTTTTCAGAATCGTTCTGGAGGTTCATCATTGTGTCTGTGGGTTTAGCAGCACTCATAATAATTGTTGTGGCAGTCAACATCTGGACAAGAACTAAAGGTGAGAACATTCACAGATGAAACTCAGAAACAGGAAGTTTTGATAAAGCTGGATTTTCACTGTGGAAACTAAAGTCGACTCTTTCTCTTTTCTTTTCAGGGACAAAAACACAGATGGATGAAAACACAGTGAGTTTATAATGTTTTTACAGTTGGTACTTTACACACCAAACCAGTGTTTGTGACATCTGTTCTTCATTCTGAAGTGTAGATATAGATAGAAGAAGACAAACAGAAACAGGACTCACTGAGTTGTACTGAAGTGGCAGCAAAGTTCACAGGATTCATTGCATATAAAAATTAAAATAAAAAATATTACAATAAAAAATTAATGGATGCAAATATTAGATAAACATGACAGTTTAAGTACAACACCAACACAAACTACAGCCTCCAAAGACGCCATAGATCTGAATCAACACGTCTTTGACACAGTGTCAATACAAACTGAACATTATTCCAGATTAAAGGGTCAGTTCACCTAAATTACATCACATCATGCAGTATTTTCTCACTTAACCTCTAGCAGCTTTAAACAACACAGATAGTTTAGTTTTATTCCAAAAACAACGTCCACGTTACTGTACTACTATAAAATCTAGTTCCAATGCAAACTGTCCAGCAGCCAGTCAGATAAAGATCAGATCAGACAGTAACTAATGGTGCGTTCAGGGTCTGCTGACTCAGTTTCAAAACATCAGCAGTAAACTGGGAGGAACATTTTGGATTTGGGGTACCACATAAACACTCCCTCTCTGGTCAGTCAGCTGCAGGAACATGTGACAGTTTGGGGTAGCCTACTTTTTAATATATTTATTTATTTTACTTTAATTAATTATTAATTTCCTTCTGCGTGTCCTTCGTTACCACAAAACCACTTCCTCTCTCAGTGGCAGAAACGTAACAGTAACTGATGGTGCGTTCAGGTGCTGTCAGATTATTTCTTATCTCCTTGTGTTAAAGCGGCTATATGTAAGTTTTTGATTTTAATAAATCAAATTTTCATTGCCTTATTGTCAGTGGGCTCAAAACTCACTCAGAAATGAAGCACACGCTTGTTTTGCTTGTTTTGCTTGCGTCAGCCACTATTGTGCTTTTAATGTGAGGACTCCGGGTCGGATTCAGCCCTGTGCGCGCTCCCGAGCCTCTCTCGTACTACAGCGACAACACGGCAGCTAACGACATGCAGTCCACTAACACCATAAAACAACCGGCTCACAGCAAAACACAGGCTCCACGTAAGGATACAAAACAACAATAAAGGTTTATGTGCTGAAGCCCATCAGACCAAACAGGTTCAGATGATGTCGAGTAAGAACAAAGTGAGCATTAGTAAAGCTGGAGAAACACAGAGAAAGTCACGTTAGCTCGCCGGTGTTGTAGCCCTACTGGTGTTCAAACTAACTGGTTGGCGTACGCGTGCTCGTGTTGTGTGCAGCAGCTGCAGACTGACTCCATCCCCAGATTCATCACACATTCACAAACATGTTCCTGGCGAGTTTCAAGTCCCATATTTAATCTACTGCGGCGATCATGATTGTATAAGTGAGCACTACATTACAGCGACATACGAAAAAAGAAATGAAATAAAAGAGACTTTTTACAAAATCGCGTCAAGCTGGATTCGAACTCACCTGAGCAAAAGGTAACATCTACTTCAAACTCCCCACGTTAGCTGTAAACTAACCGAGCAATCATAGATTACTGTCGTCCAGTCACGTCATCATCCAGGTAACACTTTGTTTGGGCTGATCTAAAACAACTGGTTACCTTGAGCGATCTTAAAAACACCAGAACATGTTTATCAAGGTTTTTTTCTCGAGGCTTCGGCAATATTGACTCCCTAGACACTATGACACGGGAATACTTTTAAACAGTGACGATCTAACTCCGACAATACTGTGAAAACATGAATTTATTGTCGGCCGAGCCGCAGGAAGAGTAGAAGTGGAAATATTCTGCCCACAACACAGCAGGCCTAAGGCATGGACTTCATTCACATCCATCCTTCCTATATTGTAGGCTGTAGTAAAATACGAGGCACCCACTCTCCTCTGCTATCCTCTTTATCAGTAAATGCTCATCAGTTCTGCGTTTTAATGCCGAGCTTTGGCTGCTCCAAATCAGAGAGACAGCTAGCTCAAATAGTGGCATCGGCAGCTACCAGTGGCATTTCCGGTGGCAGCTTGAGATGCCACAGATTTTTCCTGATATGCCACGGCACCTTTCGCTGTTTGTGTATTTCTGGTGAAACCGACATGCCACAGATTCACTCAGGCACCTGCCGTTGTTTGTGTGGGATTTCTGGTTGCTACGGCATCTGCCGCTGATTGTGTACGTTAGGTCGCCACTGATTTACTGTGAGATCTGCCGCTGATTCAAATCAATCAATAAACCTGGACCGAGAGAAATATGTAGCAACAGTAGTTTATTATGCAATATATAATATTGTGCATTTCTTCATGTAAACAGCAAGAGTCACGTTTAATGAACGCATTGTTTGGTGCAATACAGCTGGTAGTTTAACCTAGGTATTTATTGTGTGTGCAGAGTTGTTACTGTTAGCACTATATTTAATATTAAATTCATATTTAATGTGGTTTTCATAGTAATAGATATGTTTCGCCTTTCTACCAGCAGGTGGCAGTATTTAAATGAAAGTCCAGTTTGTGTCTCTGTTAACCGTTTTAAATCCAGGTTACCGATACAGATGCATTTATTGTTCTTCATTTCATTTGTTTTTTCATTATTAAGGATTAATTTGTAACCTAGTTACCATCTTCATTCACCCACAGCCCAGCGTTAAACCTGCATCCCCTTCTGTTCTAACCTGGTTCTGCTGTCAGCTTCTTAGCAGCTCAGGCAACAGACACATCAGAAATGTCCTAATATAGATCATCTGGCCAAAATAATGATTATATACAGTCTATGGTGGCGACCTAACGTACACAATCAGCGGCAGATGCCGCGGCATCTCAAGCTGCCACCTGAAATGCCACTGGTAGCTGCCGATGCCACTATTTGAGCGGGCCCCTGCTGCCAAATCCTGATCTCAGCGTGGTGCGCCATTGAAATAGGATACAATAAAAGACCCAAACATTTCAATCCGTGAATCATTTGTTCATATACTGTTAGCCGAATTAACCGAAGACAGTTAATTTGTGCTATGTACCATTGGATGTACTGACCACTGTGAGTGAATTACTTTGATACAGAAAAATCTTAAACATTCTCAGGCAAGTTCGGAGGCGTTCCCATTCCTGTCCCCACACACGCATTCAGTGAGTTACACTGTGTAGCCTACTGCAAGTTGAGCCTCGTTTTTTATTTCCCAAAACACTAACGTAAAACCCATTTAACTTGTTAGTTGTTGTTCAAGCTCATCTTCATAAGCCTACATTAGCCTAAATCAGGTACCGCCGTCGCCTACCCGTTGCTGCTTGTTTATCAAGTGTAAAACACAAAATAACTTCCTTACAAATTCCAGTTTTTCGTTTCCTATGTGTGACTTGAGCGTGCTTTCTGACGACTCAAACCTAGAGACCAACAGTTGCTATGAGTCGTGAACTGATCAGTTCTGTTTCCTGTGCAGCTGCCGTGTGACGAGTGAACCGAAGAGTCCGAGATCCTTCACGCATGCGTGAAAATGAACGAATCAGTCACTGAGACAACCCGTTCCTCCTGAGTCATACACACGATTAGGTCTTATGAACGAAACGTTCTTTGAACGACACAACACTACTACCGCCGAGCAGTTGCTAATGTTATCCGGTGCAAAGTTATATAACGTTACTTTCCACATTACTTCACCAACTAACGCCACCCATGTTAATTCTATCCTGTTGATTTAGCCTGCAAGAAAGGATGTAACGGCAAAAAGCTAATGTGGAGCGATTTGTTTACTAAAGGTAGCCTATAGTGATGCAGCCAGGAGCAGCCAGCTAACGCTACAGTAGCTCGGACTTGCCGCTGTTTGTTTCGTAACATTCAGTTTATGTTTATTTTGGTTTGACCAATACTCAGGTACACAGCTTCTCCACCTCTCAGTCGCTGTAACTAACGTGACCCACATAACATAAAACACTGCAACAAACCGGTCACAACAACCCAGAGGAAGGAAGAGCCGTCCACTAACACTAGTTACAGTAAAGTTACTGACTGCGGTCTGACTGTTATAAAGTGTGACACAGTCTCGTTATAACATTCAGTCCAGCTCACTAACCGTTTCATTATTATCCAGTACATGTAGCTGTGCTGACACTGCTGAGCCTCCGGTGACAGATTCACAGATAGTAAAGATAGTTACTGAAAGCAGCAGACGAGCTAACGATGTAGCACGTTGGCTAAATGCAGTAAATGTACCGTGATCATGTAACGAGCACGGATTAGTTCAACCTGCAGCTGATAAAACTATTACTGTAACGTTGCAGTGGGAGTTTACCTGAGTTTCCAGCTCTGTCTGTTCTCCCTGTCTGTCTATAGTCGCCGTCACTCTGCCTTTTTTCGGGAGGATTGTGCCGATATGCAGCTCGCTGCTGAATTAAGTAACGTTACGGCGCCGGTGTTGAGCTGCCTCTGAGACGGGAACGTTGAAGTAACAGAGCCTGAACATGTCTGAGTGAAAAGCCGCAGCCTGCATGCTGGTGTTTCTGCGTTTATTGCAGGATTTCTGTATGACAGTGGTTGTGTTTTGGATTCTGCTCGCTCATGACTTCAAGCGAGCACGCGTACGAGCTCACGCCTGGTTGCAATCTTAGAACCGCAGCGCTAGTGGCCGCTGAAAACTACATAATGCCCCTTTAAATGTGGGTCAGTGATGTGAAAGCTGTCAGTTAAAGTGCGTCAGAGTGAGGGTTTGTTTGTGTTTCACAGGTGAATAATGATGAAGATGAAGATGATGGTGTGGTGAACTATGAAAACGATGGAGACCCTTCTGCCTCTGTCAGACTCCACTGATCAACAACTTCCATATCAACATCAGCTCATCAGAGAAAAGACTCCACTGCAGTTAAATAACAGCACATTTACACGAGTAGTTGAAGCCTTTAGAGAACTGCTGAGAAGATTTCTTAAGGTGCTTTGTTTATGTAACAAGGAAAGGTCAGACAGGTCTAGCTTAGAGTAAAGCCTAGTTCACACCACACAGTTTTAAGCCCGATTTGCCGCTCGGGGACCGTCAAGACTCACGTCACAAGACGGCAAGTTGTGCAGTGTGAACAGCACGGCCATCAGCCAACGCTGAACCTGGCTCACAGTATTTCTTCAACAATAACAAAAAGTTTTAGATTTTTATTACTGATTGTTTTTGTTTTTATTTATCAGTGTGAGAAATGTTTGTGTGTTTTGTGCTCAGCTGTTTCTGTTTCAGTCTGACTTTGAACAACAATATTCAAGTCTTGATTTCATCTCATATCAGGAAGCCCACTGTGAGTTTTATAAAATGTCTTTTCCTGCATCAGTTGTGAAAATCTTTATTTTCTGCAGCCAGTTCAGAACACAGCAGCTGGATTTCAGCTTCATTTAACAGGAACGAGCATTTAACTCTAGTAACAGTCTCCTCTTTATTATATCTGATAACAATATAAACTGCAAATAAAGAAATGTTCACCACTTTAGTCTACATTGTGTTTTGTGATTCCTTCATGTACTAACAGTGTCATAATGGAAAGTGAATATTCTTTACTGTTAGGAATGTGGTTTTTGTGTTCATGTCTTTCCTGTTTAAGTCTGTTTTTGGTTCTGTGTTTCTCTGTGTAGTCTTGTTTAGTTAGTTCTTAGTCCTGCACATTAGTTAATGTCTTTTGTGTTTACTCCTGGTCTTGTGTTCCCTTGTTCATTTACCGGTTCTGTTTAGCTCTGCATCTCAGCCCTGTGTCGTACTTGTGTATTCTGGGTTAACTGTCTCTCTCTGCCGGACTGGTTCTGTCATGATCCCGTCTGTGTGTCTTGTTTGGGAGTCTGGGTTTAGTTCCATGTCCTTAGTTCATGTTTTGGTGTTCATTCCTGGTCCTTGTTTGCATTATTGTGGTTTGGTCTCCTCTGTACTCGGTGTTCTAGTTCTGTGTTCTCGTTTAGGTTCTGGTTCTTTGTAACTTGTGTGTGTTTCTGTCTTCTTGGTTATTCACTCTGCCCCATGTCTGCTTGTCTAAGTGTTCTCTCTGTTTCCCCCTGCTGTCTCTCTGCCTGCCTGCTTGTCTCTCTGTCTCTGCCTCGTTAGTCCTGATCCCGCTCACCTGTGTTGCTCCCGCCCCGCTCGTTAGTCCCTGTGTATATTTATGCCTGCTTGTCTCTCCAGTCTTTGTCACGTCCTTGCGTCTAATGTTGAGTGTTCCTTTGTTTTCCTTGTTCTTGATTATTCCCTGTGTTTTTGGATCGCCTTGTGTTCTGGATTACCTTTGTTTGGACTTTGCCTCGAGCTCCTTGTAAGCCTGTTTCAGTTAGTCTTTTGAATTAATAAACGTTTTTGAACTGCAACCTCCTCGCCTTGCCATTGTCTGCATTTGGGTCCTCACCTCAGTCTGCACTCAGCTCCCCGACCCGTGACACTTTACTATGAATGTTCTGCCTCTACTAGTAGAACCACCTCCCTCCTCTTGTCCCCTTCTAGTAGTAAACCTTCCCTCTGGAGGACCTCTAACCTTCCAGTGTCATGTTACGTCAAGCAGGGAGCAGATAAAGCAAGGATTCAGACAGAGTGCGAATTATACAGTGACAATCGAGGGGTCAACTTTTTTTCAGGTCGTAAAGGAAACAGCAGGCGCTTGCCTCAGTGAACTGAGCTCTTATCCTGCATTCAGACCAAACGCAAATTTAATCTTTGCAACGCTTTCCTCGCGGGGGTTTTATCGCTGGACAACTGCCAAGTAAACACAACTCACCATTACTACAGCTGTATGAAACCAAAGTAAACATTTTGCTGGGATTTAATTGCAGTAAACGGATCAAACTGATGCTGAAATAACAACAATATGATGCAGATTTGTTAAACATATGAATTCATGCTTTGTCAGGTCTGTCAGCAAGTGAGCAGGACAACAACTTCTAAAAGGTTCGTTTTCTGAATGGAGTTTGGATCGATCAGGGCTATGCTACGCTAACTTGTTCACAGTAAAGTACAACGACAGCTGGAATAAAGTTACAGACACATATTTTCTGAACTCACCAGGTAGTTCAACTTCCTCGCTTTCTTTTCTCCAAGCAATGTTCAGTTTTGTCCGTCTTATATACACAGGTGAAACTCAAAAATTAGCATATCGTGCAAAAGTTCATTTATTTCAGTAATACAACTTAAAAGGTGAAACTAATATATAGACTCATTTCATGCAAAGTGAGATATTTCAAGCCTTTATTTGATATAATTTTGATGATTATTGCGTACCAACTGCAGGTGTTTATTTGTCCAAAAGCTGCAGCGCTGCTCTCTGCTCTGTCCTCAACTTCTCCAAGTGCAGCAGCTCTCCGCCGGCCAGCGGCATTTCAATCCCCCGTTCTGCCCGGCCCTCTCCACACAACGCTGGTGGGAACTGTTGGGCTTCTGTAAATAGCATCACAGAGTACGGTCTAGACCTGCTCTTTATGAAAAGCGCTGTGAGATAACTGTTGTTGTGATTTGGCGCTATATAAAATTGTTTTTTTTTTAGATTATTAAAATTGAATTGAAAATTGAATTGAAAGTGTTAGTACCTAAACCTAAGTCACTGAATTTATGCATGTCGACCGGCTAACCCTACCTGCTAGCACATTGGCCTCACGGGGCATTTCATACAGAGACTGAAGGGTACCTTTAGCGTAAAATCCTTACGCTTTGTCACACTGTCTGAAAGCGTCAATTATGACGCATTGAGATGAGAATGCGTTGGCTCTGCCCGGCCCTCTCCACACAACGCTCTGAAGCCATCGGTGATGTCAGGATGATCTCAACGCTGATAGGCTACAGCGACTTAGCGTCAAGCGACTTTCTCGCTCGAGTTGAAAATGCACGCAAAGGCCTTCTCGTTACCGGCAGCGCCCTCTTCACACCGCCCGACAGGAAATCGTGGCGCTATGTGTCTTTGCATTGACTTTGTATGTAAACGCGGCGCCCACAACGCTCACTTTGCTTTTGGTCTGTAAGCACCTTTACAAAGTTACAATCTCCTTGTTTGTTTAACGTAATGTCTGCAGTCTGTAGATGAGGATGAATCAAGTTCACCAGTTCATGGGTGCCACAAACAGGAGTCACCAAGTATTGTAGAAAGTCAGACCCACACAATGCTGAACCAGAACCAAAGACACTATCATAAAATACAGTCTGCATTATCATCTCTAATTCAGAATTCTTATCATTTCAAGTTTTAACTTTCAACTTACTCTTTTCTAAGCAAACATCTCATTTCCTCTAGCTCATGTTAACTGTGAATGAAATGTAATCTGCGTTCAATAAAGTAGTAGTCATACATGTGAAACAACAAACCTGGATTTGAACATTTTTCAGTTACCTAGCCAGGTAAAACTCCCAAATTCCAGAGTGAAAACAAATGGCGTGCTTATTGTAAAACACAGGCGAGCCAACACTAGACAAAAAGGAATACACACACTTAAATACCCAAGAGAGGTGGAGGAAACGAGACACAGGTGGAAACAAAAATCAACTCAAGGACAGGAAGTGAACTGACAAAGACCTCCAGGGGTTAAAGTAGTTTTCATCAGAATTTGATAAACGCCTGTTTGTCTCATGTCCACATTCTCACCAAAACACTTCCTATTCAGCTCAGTCAGGAGAGACTTAAATGAAAAAGAGGCTTAAAGAGGAATTAAAAGGAAAAGGAACAGGAGAGTTTAAGAAATGTGAGAGGGATGTATGGCCTACCTGGTGGAGGGGCTGTGACCACAGAGGCCAGAACCAGAATGGATGTGAAGGGCTCAGTGGGATCACCGAAGACTGCTTGATCCACCAGCTGCTGGAGCGAGAGAGGGAGGGAGGCCTGGAGCTGGAGTGATGCTGCAGTCTTTTATCTGGTCGGGGTCCTCCAGGAGAGAAAAGACAGTTTGAAAGTCTGACAGCAACAACATGATTGGCTCACAGAGGTTGTGGCAAATTCTGATTGGTTTAACTGAAAGAATGAACGCCCTCAATCTAATGACGGAGTAGGAAGCAGAAAAAAGGAAGAGAGGGGGCGGGGGAGAAATAGAGTCAGCATGAACGATGTCTTCCTGATTCAACTTCTGCTGAGCTTCAATTCTCAGAAAAAAAGGGCTGCAAAGATAAAATGAGGAACCAGCAGATCTCAGAGCAGTAAAATATCATCTTATCTGTGTTCTTCAGCAGCTGCTACAGTATCACCATATTGCACCATGGACATCAGGAGTCAGATTCTGGTGGGAGAGGAGTTTGACTCTTCACCTGTCTGTTCATGTGTGCTGTCAAACATCACCATGGATCCTGTCTGTTTTCTTATAAACACTATCTGAAGAAAACAAGTTGCATCATCGCAAACATTTATCTTAAGTAACAATCTTCACACCTTCAGCTTCCTCTTCTTCTTCTTTTCGCTTGGTGAAACACGTCATTGTCACAAATAGACCTGAATGAACAAAGTGTGAACTCTGATGGCTGCATCTCATGTTGCTGATCAAGAATTTGGGGTCTCTGTCAGTCACTGTGGATGAGAGAAAACTACATTTCAAAAGTGTAAAAGCCTCTCAAAATTGTAAAATTGTCGACAAGAAATTCAGAGAGACTGAAATCTAAAACAGACTAAAAGTCACTATGAGGAAGTGACATCATCCTAACCACAGGAAGTAGCTGCTGCGTCTCTCTACTAAAGCACTAGTTTAGAAACTCAGACAGTTCTGAGCACGAGAACAAGAGACAGAAGAAGGAGAGACTCAGAGAATCATGATGGTTGAGTTCAAATGGATTTCTTTATTTATTACAGCGGTGCTTCAGTTTACAGGTAAGAATACATATATCACATATATAAATGGAAGGCACATTGTAAAAAATAACTTGATCAATATTATTAAAGATTCTTTATTAGCTACATTTGATTTAACTAAGAAAACCAAATATGTTGTTTCTAATGTGGTGAGTTTAGTGAACTCTTGGAAACTAAGGATAAAGAAATAATCGTCACTAACTATGAACATAACAGACATTTTCTCATTTCACTTTATTTTTCATCATTTTCTCAACAGCAGCAGCTGAAAAACTTCCCCTCTCCTTCACTGTCAGAGTTGGAGATGAAGTCACTTTGCCTTGTGAAAATGTGATAGACGGTCAGCAAGAATGTGAAAATACTATATGGATCTTTGTTGGTTCAGGAAGCAGATCAACAGTAGCGCTGTTTGAACTTGGGCAGATTCACAAAGACGCCAAATCTAAATCAGACAGACTGAGTGTTACAGAGAACTGTTCTCTGGTTATAAAGAAGGTCACAGTCGAGGATGTTGGTCGTTATTACTGTCAACAGTTCATATCAGGAAACAACAAGGTCCAGACTCTCAGGTTCTTCTGTCTGTTATTATCAGTGAGTATTTCCATCATAATGTTTTCAGCTCAAACTGTCTTGTTAGAACAATATACTGAAACATTACAATAATTATGATCACAGTGATGAAGTTAACTTTACTCTTGTTGTCTTTCTCTCACAATATCTCCATCTTCACCAGTGACTGAACGTAAGGACGCTGATGAGGTGACGTTAACCTGCTCTGTGTTGAAATATGGACAGTTCTGTAGTCACACAGTGAAGTGGCTGTATGAGGGTAAAGATGTGGACAAAGATAACAAAGACATGAAGACATCACAGTCTGTCTGCTACGCCGCTGTGTCTTTCCTGGATTTTCATTTTAGTTACAAATCAAAGTCTAACTTGAAGTGTGAAGTGACAGATGGTTACTCTGGAAAAGTGCAGCTGTTCACCTTCAGCCCTCAGTCCTCAGGTGAGAAAACAGGTGAGAATATGCTGAGCTGGTGTGCGTTTCCCGAACAACCACGTAAGGTAACGTTGAACTATGTTGGTACGATGCATCGTTACACAAACAAACATCTGAAATACGACCGTTTCCCTAAACTGTCATACTTTGAACTAATTAGTTTGAGCCAACGTAGGTCGAACTAACATGTTTCCAGGTGTGTTCGTCTGACTTTCACAGCATGAAACTCACAAAACGTCATATTCTGCCTAAATATGTCAGTTGTGACCGATATTAAGTGACATTATTTTGCTAACTTATTATTTAGGCTTTTCATATTATTGTCGTACCGGCAACAACAAGAAAATCAACAATAGTATTAATGAAATCAACAATATAAATAATATATAAGCTAATCATTTATATAGCCTAAATATAGGCTGTAACTTAAGAACTATTAGCGATTACAAGACATTTAGTAAAATAGGTTTAGTATCTTTGTGTCAACACTGTAACACTATTATGAATCCCTTGGCATCTGACATCTAGGTTTTGAGAACAGCTCAGTGCGCTAAGTGTCTGAGCTTACGCATGTTCTCTATTGAGACAGATACGACTCCCGTGAGTTCTCTATTTATCTTTGTTATAAAGGCAACGAAAACTCTCAGGGATTTATTCATTACAGTACTTTCATGGATTTTATGCTGTCCCTTTTTATGTTTGTAATGAAGACTAGAGAACACCCATCTTCCCCAGAGGCCCAGAAACGTATACATGTAGGTAATATTAAAAGTCTTGTCTTTACATTCTCCGTTTTGTCCTTTAACCTTTGTACTGGGTGACTAATATTAAATTAAGTTATTGTGAGCAGACGGGTAATCTGTGAGAAAAACACCTGCTGTTTGTAGATGGTCTACACTGAGATACTTAGTAGCCTACTGAATCAATGCAACCCTACCCATGACCCCACAAATACATTTAAAAGTACTTTTACAACTACATTTTTTTTTAAATTGACCTTAAACATGTTTGTACAGCAGGATTATCTAACATTCCCTGCTTAAAACACATCACATCCACCTCCTAACACTGCATTTTCTGCTCTCTGTGACGTAGTCACCGTGAACTAAGCTTCTAACCACAGGTCAGGAGCTGTAGTTCCAACTATGCAACTTAACAACAGTTGGTGCGAACGTTCGTCTGAACTATGGTTTCAGGGAACACCTGCGTCGCTTAACGATGGTTCGTACCGTGTAAGTTACCAACTTAGTTACCTCCGTAGTTCCAACTAGGGTTTCAGGAAACAGTTGCGTCGCAACCGCAAAGTTCCAACCAAGGAAGTTGCTACCGCAGTCAGCAACGATGCTTTTGGGAAACACACCCCTGTTCAAGATGATTAAAACCACCAAAACATTTGTTTATTTGATGACTTTTCACAGTGATGAACTTTATTCTTGTTTTCTTTCTCTCGCAATATCTCTGACATCTAAACCAGCAACAACAACAACAACTAAACCAGCAACAACAACAACAACTAAACCAGCAACAACAACAACTGAAAACACAAAATCAACAACCAATGATGCTTCAACAAAACTACAAGGTAGTAACTCATCTTTCTCTGGAGTCTCTCTGTCTTCCTGTCAGCCTCTTTCTCTCCACATACTGAACTAAAACAAACTTTTTTATTGATTTTATATGTTGATTTTTAAGTTATAAAGCCAGTCATCAAAGTATAAATCAGAAAATGGAAAGTGATTACATTCTCTCTCTCTCTCTCCTCTTCTGGAGTCTAAAGTCTGAATGTCAGAGCGACGCTCGGCTGTGGGTGGAGATATTCTCTTATTCAGTCAGTCTCACTCAGTTGTTGTTGCTCAATCCACAAGATCCACTGCTGCTCACAAATCAGACGACTACATTCACAGTTAGCAAAGACATGCGGGAAAACTGTGAGCTGATGAAAGTCTGTGATTCGTTGCTACTTTAGCTGCAGGATTTCAAACAGAACTGAACTGTGCAGTCAAAATATTTCTAATGTTTTCAGAATCGTTCTGGAGGTTCATCATTGTGTCTGTGGGTTTAGCAGCACTCATAATAATTGTTGTGGCAGTCAACATCTGGACAAGAACTAAAGGTGAGAACATTCACAGATGAAACTCAGAAACAGGAAGTTTTGATAAAGCTGGATTTTCACTGTGGAAACTAAAGTCGACTCTTTCTCTTTTCTTTTCAGGGACAAAAACACAGATGGATGAAAACACAGTGAGTTTATAATGTTTTTACAGTTGGTACTTTACACAGCAAACCAGTGTTTGTGACATCTGTTCTTCCTTCTGAAGTGTAGATATAGATAGAAGAAGACAAACAGAAACAGGACTCACTGAGTTGTACTGAAGTGGCCGTAGCAGCAAAGTTCACAGGATTCATTGCAGAGAAAATTTAAACAAAAGAATATTACAATAAAAATTTAATATGACCTACAAGTAAAGTGGATGTAAGTATTATATCAATATGACAATTTAATTACAACACCAACACAAACTACAGCCTCCAAAGACGCCATAGATCTGAATCAACACGTCTTTGACACAGTGTCAATACAAACTGAACATTATTCCAGATTAAAGGGTCAGTTCACCTAAATTACATCACATCATGCAGTATTTTCTCACTTAACCTCTAGCAGCTTTAAACAACACAGATAGTTTAGTTTTATTTCCAAAAACAACGTCCACGTTACTGTACTACTATAAAATCTAGTTCCAATGCAAACTGTCCAGCAGCCAGTCAGATAAAGATCATTTATAAAACTGTGTGTAGAAACCTCACTAACAGTGTGCGTGCGCCCAAAAGCCAAAAATGGCATATGGCAAAAAATATTCAAACTTGTAAAACCGTGCGTACGCACAATTGTAAGCTAGTTCCCTTTACAGATCACAACCAACTTGAAATGTGGCGCATAGGGAGCTCCATGTCCGACCCTTCAAACGCCCATAGTTGCCTGTGAATGGTCAGTGAAACGCCCCTCGTTAATATTAATACGTCCTGACTGCAGGAAGAAAAGGAGGCAAATTCTGACAGAGAAGCTACAAAAGGAGATTTAACTCAGTGTGACACTGATGTTCCTTTGGTGAAGCTGAAACATGTTGTTTGGTGGGTAAAAAACGCACTTTCACGCACCGGAGGAAAGGGGGCGCCGGAGCTCCACCCCTTTATAACCAATCTGCAGGAAGGGGCCTCCCTCTTGAGTAGTGACGTCGCTGGCTGGGGATGACCCAGGTACCCAAGATCCCCCCGTTTGAAAAGAGAGTAAACCAAATGCATTCCACCTGTGTTTAAACATTTATTTAGGCGACACAAACAGTCCACTCCCTTAACGAGGCTGGCGATGAGTTAAAAGAAATAGCCGGTGACTTGTTGTAAATGACAATAAAATAGTGTTATTTTTCCATAATGTGTTTTTACAAGCAGCGCATCACATCCACACGCTGGCGCTCAGCGTTTGGCTCGATAAGGAAACGAACATGTGATTACAACACATGAAACTCTGCTCTCCTATTTGCTCGACTGACGCACTGAAGACGGCATCAATTTAAATATAATTTGTCCTCCTGTTCACCTTATTTATGAGAATAAATTCAATGCATGCAAGTAGGCGTATTAATTAATATGATTCCTGATTAAAGTGTCCAACATATTTGAGGTGTTCTCTTGCAGAAACAGAATCTCTGTTTGTGTTTATTATCCTCAGTCATGGTTCTTTTTGTGCGCCGCAAATTATCTTAAATTATGTTTTTTTATTGCGCACTTCAGGGGAAATCAATCAAACGAGTGTGTGATTATTTAGAAAGGCTTTAAGCCTATACTACTCAGAGGTAATATTTCTATATATGCTACACAGTAGTAGGCCTTCATTTCAAACAGTTTCATCCTTCTGCCATGTTTCTCATTTCTCCTCTTTATGTGCGTACGCATGGTTCAGAGTTTACTTACGGGACGCACATTTTCCCATCAAGTTTGTTTTTTACAGATCACAACCTTTGCTTGGGAAGTGGCGTGCGCACGTTTCCAGCCCTGTTTATTACGTACGCACCGTTAAAGTAACTAATGGTGCGTTCAGGGTCTGATTGAACTGTGTTCAGTTTCAAAACATCAGCAGTAAACTGGGAGGAACATTTTGGATTTGGGGTACCACATAAACACTCCCTCTCTGATCAGTCAGCTGCAGGAACATGTGACAGTTTGGGGTAGCCTACTTTATATTTACTCATATATTTATTCATTTTACTTTAATTAATTAGTTAATTTCCTTCTGCGTGTCCGTCGTTACCACAGAAACACTTCCTCTCTCAGTGGCAGAAACATGTAACAGTAGCTGACGGTGCGTTCAGGTGCTGTCAGGTTATTTCTTATCTCCTTGTGTTAAATGTGGGTCAGTGATGTGAAAGCTGTCAGTTAAAGTGTGTCACAGTGAGGGTTTGTTTGTGTTTCACAGGTGAATAATGATGAAGATGAAGATGATGGTGTGGTGAACTATGAAAACGATGGAGACCCTTCTGCCTCTGTCAGACTCCACTGATCAACAACTTCCATATCAACATCAGCTCATCAGAGAAAAGACTCCACTGCAGTTAAATAACAGCACATTTACACGAGTAGTTGAAGCCTTTAGAGAACTGTTGAGAAGATTTCTTAAGGTGCTTTGTTTATGTAACAAGGAAAGGTCAGACAGGTCTAGCTTAGAGTAAAGCCTAGTTCACACCACACAGTTTTAAGCCCGATTTGCCGCTCGGCGACCGTCAGGCTGTGATCAGGGGTAAATCAGAGATCGATCGGCGGTCGCCAGTCGTCATGTGTGAACTACTCAAGGACGCTTCAAAACGGCTTCCCGACACATTTCTGACACATCGCAGACGCCAGCCAGATATCTAGCATCCAAATATCTGGAGCATTCGGCCGTCTCGACATCCACATCCAGCCAATGAGAGCAGGCAGCTACTTTTCACCGCAAAACACTTTTTACTCCCCTCCAGCTCTCTGTAGCTCAGACGATCCCTGCTACCTGCCTGTGCTAATCCTTTCTTTCACCCAGAGTCTTTCTCTTTATAATAACAAACAGCTGTTTTGTCTGTAGGTTCGCCTCATTTCCCGTTTCACATTTCACGTGTGTTTTCTTGACAAAACGTGGTTTGGAGACCAGCGTCGGGTGACACAGCCGCTGTCAGCTCGTGTAGTGTGTGACCCCCTGTCACCGATCAGTCAGGTAGTGTGAACGCCACGACGACTTCAAGACTCACGTCACAAGACGGCAAGTTGTGCAGTGTGAACAGCACGGCCATCGGCCGACGCTGAACCTTCTCACAGTATTTCTTCAACAATAACAAAAATTTTTAGATTTTTATTACTGATTGTTTTTATTTATCAGTGTGAGAAATGTTTGTGTGTGTTGTGCTCAGCTGTTTCTGTTTCAGTCTGACTTTGAACAACAATATTCAAGTCTTGATTTCATCTCATATCAGGAAGCCCACTGTGAGTTTTATAAAATGTCTTTTCCTGCATCAGTTGTGAAAATCTTTATTTTCTGCAGCCAGTTCAGAACACAGCAGCTGGATTTCAGCTTCATTTAACAGGAACGAGCATTTAACTCTAGTAACAGTCTCCTCTTTATTATATCTGATAACAATATAAACTGCAAATAAAGAAATGTTCACCACTTTAGTCTACATTGTGTTTTGTGATTCCTTCATGTACTAACGGTGTCATAATGGAAAGTGAATATTCTTTACTGTTAGGAATGTGGTTTTTGTGTTCATGTCTTTCCTGTTTAAGTCTGTTTTTGGTTCTGTGTTTCTCTGTGTAGTCTTGTTTAGTTAGTTCTTAGTCCTGCACATTAGTTAATGTCTTTTGTGTTTACTCCTGGTCTTGTGTTCCCTGTTTAGTCTTGTGTGTTCCCTTGTTCATTTACTGGTTCTGTTTAGCTCTGCATCTCAGCCCTGTGTCGTACTTGTGTATTCTGGGTTAACTGTCTCTCTCTGCCGGCCTGGTTCTGTCATGATCCCGTCTGTGTGTCTTGTTTGGGAGTCTGGGTTTAGTTCCATGTCCTTAGTTCATGTTTTGGTGTTCATTCCTGGTCCTTGTTTGCATTATTGTGGTTTGGTCTCCTCTGAACTCGGTGTTCTAGTTCTGTGTTCTCGTTTAGGTTCTGGTTCTTTGTAACTTGTGTGTGTTTCTGTCTTCTTGGTTATTCACTCTGCCCCATGTCTGCTTGTCTAAGTGTTCTCTCTGTTTCCCCCTGCTGTCTCTCTGCCTGCCTGCTTGTCTCTCTGTCTCTGCCTCGTTAGTCCTGATCCCGCTCACCTGTGTTGCTCCCGCCCCGCTCGTTAGTCCCTGTGTATATTTATGCCTGCTTGTCTCTCCAGTCTTTGTCACGTCCTTGCGTCTAATGTTGAGTGTTCCTTTGTTTTCCTTGTTCTTGATTATTCCCTGTGTTTTTGGATCACCTTGTGTTCTGGATTACCTTTGTTTGGACTTTGCCTCGAGCTCCTTGTAAGCCTGTTTCAGTTAGTCTTTTGAATTAATAAACGTTTTTGAACTGCAACCTCCTCGCCTTGCCATTGTCTGCATTTGGGTCCTCACCTCAGTCTGCACTCAGCTCCCCGACCCGTGACACTTTACTATGAATGTTCTGCCTCTACTAGTAGAACCACCTCCCTCCTCTTGTCCCCTTCTAGTAGTAAACCTTCCCTCTGGAGGACCTCTAACCTTCCAGTGTCATGTTACGTCAGGCAGGGAGCAGATAAAGCAAGGATTCAGACAGAGTGAGAATTATACAGTGACAACTGGGGGGTCAACTTTTTTTCAGGTCGTAAAGGAAACAGCAGGCGCTTGCCTCAGTGAACTGAGCTCTTATCCTGCATTCAGAACAAACGCAAATTTAATCTTTGCAACGCTTTCCTCGAGGTGGTTTCATCGCTGGACAATTGCCAAGTAAACACAACTCACCATTACTACAGCTGTATGAAACCAAAGTAAACATTTTGCTGGGATTTAATTGCAGTAAACGGATCAAACTGATGCAGAAATAACTACAATATGATGCAGATTTGTTAAACATATGAATTCATGCTTTGTCAGGTCTGTCAGCAAGTCAGCAGGACAACAACTTCTAAAAGGTTTGTTTTCTGAATGGAGTTTGGCTCGATCAGGGCTATGCTACGCTAACTTGTTTACAGTAAAGTACAACGATAGCTGGAATAAAGTTACAGACACATATTTTCTGAACTCACCAGGTAGTTCAACTTCCTCGCTTTCTTTTCTCCAAGTAAAGTTCAGTTTTTTCTGTTTTTTATATAAATATGAAGTATTTGTCCAACAGAGCTCTGGGTGCTGTAGCAGACCTAAATTTATTAGTTATGCATTTTAATAAATTTATAAGAATTGATACCCAATTATGAATTATTCTTATTCAGATGTGATAGGGAAGGCAACAGGGGTTTAGCACTAGGACCCAGGTAAAGGGGCAGAGTCTATAAATAGGGAAGGGAAGATCACCTGGTCCTTTCTTTCTGCAGTCACACACCTGAGGGAGCAGCTGAGGCCAGCCTTTGTTTGGTTCTTGATTGGGTAGGCTCTATTTTTAAATAGGTTTTACTTTTAAAAAATGTGTAAAAATCTAAGGCTACTAATGCATTTCCAGAACTAGATCTTAGAATAATTTGTAGTTTATTTTATTAAAGATAAGTTGAAGAATTGTTAAAAACCTGTTATTTATTAGACTTCGTGGTGCTGAGGGTCTAAAGCTTGGAGTGATTGTCTAAACACATCAGCTAAAGCACAGGTATGTGTAAGATGGTTTTAAACAAGATTTTAGCCTTTTTTATATGAATGTAACAGGAATATTTGAAAATCTAGATCCCAGTCACCTGCATGCCTTCAACAGCGGGAGGAGAATGTGTTTCTAAGAAAAGCAAGGTATGATAATTGTTACATTTGCTTATCTTTCATGAAATGTTTCTTTTAAAGTGTTTTTGTATCTTACTGTGTTTTTGTTTGTCTTGTTTCAAATAGAAGTTATTAGGAGAGCCAACCACTGTTTTTTCCCACCGGTTAGTTTTATTGTGCTCACACTAGAGTTTCTGGCTGTGTTAAAGGGGGAAACTGAAAGACAGAGTAACCATTTTGCATGGGTGTTTTGTGTAATTAGTGTGTAGCATGCAGATAGTGTTTTTCCATAGTATTTGGTTTAATTGGTTTGAGTGTGTGGGTTATTTCCTTATTTGTTTATCAGTTTGGTTATAATTTGTCGGTGCTCAATTCTACATCAGTTTCCCTGGTAATGCAGTCTAGTCCTGAATTGTGTTTTTCTTTTGTTTTGATGTAACAAATAAACTTTATATTCCTATACTGATATAGTAGCCTCTGGTCCAGTTTGTTCTGGCACTTGTGATTGAAGCAGCATGTGGTTTACACATAAAATCAAACCAGATTCCTCGTAAAGGGCACCACTGGAGTTGTTATAATCCTAGAGTCTCCGGACCTCTAGGTAGTTTTGAATAATTATACAATTATTACTAGTGATCAGTTAGTTAATAATCGCTCAATTATCTTAAATCAGTAAGTCAGTCTCATATCTAAAGGGTCAATTCTCTTGGCAGGAACTATAAATAGGCAACGCACACAGCTCTTGATTATTTTACAGTGACTTTATTCTCTAACTAAGGTGATAAAAAGATGGTTGGATACAGGGAACCTAAACATTTGCTGAACAATGAGCCTGGAGGTTCGATTGTGGGAAGCATTTGACTCATACGGCATAGAAGAACTAATGAGAGTAAACTAATGCTATGATTTTAGGAGTTAAAATGGACATCTGATCACAGAACGTGTATTGAGTCTTACTGCTTGTCGACAGCCTGCTTTCGGCCTGTTGCACGGGTCCCACGCTAGCTGCCCGATCCTGGCTTTTTGCTAGGGATTCTCCAGGGTTCTCCGTGTCTGAATGAAAACGCCTCCTCCGTCTGGCAATTCGGCTGTTTGCAGGTTTCCTTCGTTGTAGCTGGCGAGACCACGTGGCTTGGTCTGACCTCGGTGAAGTTGGCTCGACGGAAAAGGCTTAAAATGGAACTTGGTCGTTCCTGAATTAGTCCAGTGTAACTTAACGGACTGATAACTTTAACAAACAAAAGAAATAAAGAAAATAAAACAAACTGAAGGGCAGATCGATGTCTCGGCACTTCAGGTGTGTAGCTTCAGGCGAACAAAAGGGCCTGTTTGTTTCGCTGGTCGACTGAGGGCGTTGCCTGGCGTGGCACGCCACGTGCGTGCCGAAGCGTCCAGAGAGCAGAGCAGAGCGGAAGAGCAAGGAGCGAAGAGAAGAGCGCGCGCGAGGTTGCGTGTCACTCTTTTGTTGCCTGGGGCGTGGTTCCCCAGGGGGCGTCTCAGGTTTCCCCAGGGACTGCCTTTCTAAACTTAATGTTTAAAGAAAAGAAATCTATCTGCACGTATTATAATCAAATATTTTCCACAATCGAACCTCAATGGTTGAACGGTTGTACTGTTCTAGGCATTTGGTAACAGGAAACAATTGTCACATTATTGGTCAGGATATTTATACATTTAACGGCATTTTCGACGAGGGTATGTAATACTTATTTCGTCCACTTGGCGGAGCTCAGGTTACATGAGGAAAGCTTGGATTAAATCAAAGATCGTCTCTCCTTAGGAACCGGGGAATATTGTTGATTCATCCTTAAATTCAAGCTGGCGATTAAAAGTATAGTAAAACATTTCTTTGTCATCATTTCTAAAGGAATTTTGTTGGAAAGTATTATGAACAAGCATTGATTCCATCAGATGAAGGAGAGAGAGAAGTATCAAATACATTCCATCAAACTCATTTTTGACAGCTATTTCCGGTCCCCCCACCCCACCGGATGTCTGTATGTAACTGATAAGAGGGGGGTGCATCCTGTCCCGCCCCAACCGGAAATATGTCTGTATGTAACTGATAAGAGGGGGTGCATCCTGTCCCACCCCAACCGGAAATATGTCTGTATGTAACTGATAAGAGGGGGGTGCATCCTGTCCCCCCCCAACCGGAAATATGTCTGTATGTAACTGATAAGAGGGGGTTCATCCTGTCCCACCCCAACCGGAAATATGTCTGTATGTAACTGATAAGAGGGGGTGCATCCTGTCCCGCCCCAACCGGAAATATGTCTGTATGTAACTGATAAGAGGGGGTTCATCCTGTCCCACCCCAGCCGGAAATATGTCTGTATGTAACTGATAAGAGGGGGTGCATCCTGTCCCGCCCCAACCGGAAATATGTCTGTATGTAACTGATAAGAGGGTTGCGTACATCCTTCCATTGTGTTTTTCATTGATTTAAAGACTTTATTAAGTAATACAACTTGAATGAATTAACTAGGAGGTGTTTGTGACAATAAATTTATCATTAAAAAAGTATAGCAGTGAGTTATAAGTAAAAGGAGGAATCTCCGGGCCAGCAAAGGATCAGTAGGAGGTTTCTTTGGAATCAAGTCAGTCTTTATTATTATTAAACAAGTGAAGAATAAATTGAAATAATGACAGCAAAGCAGTAAAATGGTATAACGGTGAGTAAAAATTACCTTCAACAGCATGCAGCAAAATAAGAGCGAGTTCCAAAATTAAACTTTGTAAAATCTTTGCTAAAGCTTTGTGTGACAAACTTACCATCATTTAAGAACTAAAGAATAAGATGAAATAATTACAGTAAAATAGTATAACAGTGAGTTAAAATTAAACAGCATTTTTTAATTACCTTCAAAATCTTTGCTAAAGCTTTGTGTGACAAACTTACCATCAGTAAACAAGTGAAGAATAAATTGAAATAATGACAGTAAAGCAGTAAAATGGTATAACGGTGAGTAAAAATTAAACAGCATTACAAATTACCTTCAACAGCATGCAGCAAAATAAGAGAGTGTTCCAAATTACTTTGCTATTGCTTTGTCTTACAAACTTGCCATCATTATCACTCCAAAGCTGTAGCCTAGAGTTTCCATGAGCCAATGACAAGAGACTAGGAGGGGTTACCATAGGCCAATGATGGGAGTCTGTGAAAATAAAAGGAGTCCATTTAGTCATTCAGAAACATATAACGAAACTATTCCAAAACAACCTAAACATGAGCAAGAGAGCAGTCAATTCGAAGATGATCAGCCAGACACCTGTAACGAGTTATCAAAACTCAACCCCAGGAGGAGCCCCGAAGAAACGAGTGTTGTACTTGAGTCGGATCCAGACGCCGCCACCCGATACACTTCATGAGGAATGGAATTTAGATTCAGGACGTGTCTGGGGGTATGCATTCAATTATGATGTAAACGAACTTTGTTTTTACCAGTTGGAGAAAGGTGAAACATTTGGACCCCTCACAGCAAAAGCAACGCTCACATCAACGGACTGGGCTGTGCTGACTCTGTTGGTTTTAAATAATCTGAAAGCCGCGACGTCCGAGGAACCTGCTACAAAAGACAAGGAGACTCAAACAACTGTGAGAATCAAGCAGGAAGTTCCACCCGTGTTTGTTCCTAAAAAAATTGTTTCCTGTAGTGTTTGGGAGACAAAAAGCTCAGCTTCTGGTAGATGGTTCTACCGTGCAAGCCATCAGAAGAGTGAAGGAGATGAAGCCTTGGATGAATTTGTCTTGCAGTATTTCAATACTGAATGTGGCGTGTTTCAGACTTCATTAAGGATACCTGTCGAGGATTGGATGGAAATGATGTTTGAAAAAGCAGAAAAGCTACGAGCCAGATGCAACACGAGTGTCTGTTTGACATGCCTGACTACTTCCTCAGGCGGCATTATGATGAGGTGTTAAAGCGGCTCTGGACGGATCGTTTCATTGCTACCATTCAACGGGCGCTTCATGCGCGAAACATCCAAGTGTCTGTATACAGGGTCCATGGTGCTACCGAGGCCTTTCTTCA
Organism: Micropterus salmoides; assembly: GCF_014851395.1. Classification (NCBI taxonomy): domain Eukaryota; kingdom Metazoa; phylum Chordata; class Actinopteri; order Centrarchiformes; family Centrarchidae; genus Micropterus; species Micropterus salmoides. The sequence goes on along the minus strand of NW_024042493.1, from coordinate 10,494 downwards.
CAACCTCAAAATGACACGACGCATCGGTGAGAAAATTGACAAATTGTACGACATGTTGATCGGAGAAGATGAGGCCAAGATCAAGGAGATGAATGAAGTTGCGGACTTTTGGAAGGGAAAAATTAATTGATAATGGGTGATTATTGTAGAAAATATGTTACATATTGTTGATTTTGTGAGTTATTGTGTAAAAAAAAAATTTAAAATAAATAAAAATTACCTTGACTGAAGTGATAAGATTGCATAATAATATTTACCATATTGTAGGAGGGAGTGTATTGAAATTAACATTGACTGTGTTGAGAGGATGATGTTTGTGAAAACTAATAATAAAAAAAAATCATAAAGACTCTTGTATCCCGTTGTTGTTTTCAAATACCCTCAAAGAGAGCAGCAGGAAACATGTCTGAAAAACGAATTATGAAAAAAGTGTATTATAATCCATCACATCCGGCTAGTTTTGGCGGAGTAGACAGACTCCATAGAGCGTTACAGGATGAAATGGGAAAAAAAGTAAATGTAGAATGCGTCAAAGATTTTTTATCTGAGCAGGATTCATATACTTTGCATAAACCTGCCAGGATACATTTTGTAAGAAATAGAGTTTTTGTACCACGACCCCTAAATCAGTTTCAGGCGGATCTTTGCGATATGCAGGCTTTGGCTGAACACAATGATGGCTTTAATTATTTATTAACAGTAATTGATGTTTTTTCCAAACGGGCATATGCTAGACCCTTGAAGAAAAAAACAGGGGTGGAGGTCTCTAAGGCATTTGAGTCTATTTTAAAAGACAGCCGGAACCCTGAAAAGTTACAAACGGATGCGGGTAAAGAATTCTTTAACAAGACTTTTGAAAGATTAATGACAAAACAAGGTATTAATCATTTTGCAACGGCCAGTGACTTAAAAGCGTCAGTGGTTGAAAGGTTTAACCGTACGCTAAAAACGCGAATGTGGAGGTTTTTTACAGCTACAAACACCCGTAGATACTTGGATGTCTTACAGAAATTGCTTGAAAGCTACAATAATAGCTTTCATAAAAGTATAAAAATGACGCCTATGCAGGTCACGTCAGAAAATACCTCTCAAGTGTTTGAAAACCTGTACGGTACATTTCCTATTAGGCGCAAAAATGATTTAAAGATGAAATTTAATGTAGGGGATTTGGTAAGAATATCAAAACTGAGAGGAGTGTTTGATAAAAAATATCAACAGAGTTATACAGATGAACTTTTTACAGTGACAGAATGCATTCCTCGTCAACCCCCCGTTTATAAACTGAATGATTATGACGGAGAGCCTATACAGGGTACATTCTATGAAGCGGAATTGCAGAAAGTTTTGATTTCTAAGGACAAAGCATTTCCGGTTGCAGAAATCTTAGAGGAACGTAGTATCAGGGGGAGAAAAGAAATGCTGGTGCGCTGGAAAAACTGGCCTGAGAAGTTTAACAGCTGGGTCAAAGCAAGAGACCTAAAAAATATATAAAAAACAGATACATTTGATTTGTAGTCATTACAACATGGATCAAGCCTCCGGAGAGGGGTTTTACGTGACTTTACCTTCCAACGCCAGTCTCGAAGTATTTAAAAATAATACGAGCTCTAGCTACCATGTAGATTTAGCACAGCATCTTAATTTAGAGGGACGGTGGCAAGTGGCCTTGACAGAGATTTCATATCCGCATACCTGGTTTAACATATCTAATGGGGATGCCTACTTTGATTGGAGGAATAAACCCTCAGAAGGAGAGTCAGACAGTGAGGTCCACCGTCAGAGGTTTAGGGGAGGATATTATCACAACATAGAGCAGCTCAGGCTCGAGCTGCATGCATTTCTTAGAAAAATTGGCTCCGATATTTATTTTGTCTTTAGTACCATTCAAAAGAGATTTGAATTTCAGGCAGGGGGGCAATTTCACCTCCGTTTTTATCCTCCTGTTGCTTACATGTTGGGGTTTGAACCGGGGAAATGGTTACAGTTCAATCAGAGGATGGCACCCTACCCAGCAGATATAAAAGCTGGTATGTCCCATCTATATGTCTACAGTGATCTGGTTCGACATCAGCTGGTTGGCGATACATACGCTCCGCTCTTGAGAACGATCGATATACAAGGAACATACGGGGACGTCATCACACAATATTTTAATCCCCCCTGCTACCTTCCAGTGATCAAGAATCACATTGAAAACATTCACATAGAGATTAAAACGGATCAAAATACACCGGTGAAGTTTACTTTTGGAAAGACTATTGTGAAACTCCATTTTAGACCTTCAAAAAACTTTGCAACTTCTGTGACAAAATGATACATCATACCCGCGATCCTCACCGTTTTGTGAGCTATTATGAAAATCAAGTAGGGGGTGCTCTCCCTGGTTTTAGCGGGGCTCCCGTGATGTACGGGAGAGGCATAGGGTCTATATTCTCAAAATTATTTCGTTTTGTTGCACCGCTGATGAAAAGAGGTTTTGCCATTGCTAAGCCTCATCTTAAATCAGCCGCTAAAAACATAGCCTCAGAGGTGATAACCCACGCCGTTGGTAAATTAGGTGATCGCTCGGCCCAAGGTGTTCAAGAAGGGTCAGGCAGCATGATGGTGTTGGCTCGAAGAGCAAGGAAGAGACCGCCAGGGCGGCGTGTAAAAGCAGGGCATAAAAAGAAAAAGATCAGTTGAAAAAAGTAAGACCAAGAGGAAGCACACTAGCAGAAGGGCCTCTGATATATTTTAGAAAAGATGGCTCTTTTACATCACAAATCGGCCGAATGCACTATGGGGGAATTGGATTTATTTTCAGCTCCTATGACACAGCTCTCTATCGATGAAAAGATTTACACAGAAGTCATGCCTCTGTCAGCCATTACTGATGGAGGTCCCGTTGAATTCTTTATCCCCGGTGACGGGGAAAAATATTTGGATTTGAACGACACCCTGTTACACCTGCGTTTGAAAATTACGAATGCGGATGGATCAGACCTGGCTGATGATGCCTCTGTGGGTCTCATCAATTATCCCCTAAATACAATCTTCAGCCAATGCGACGTTATTTTGGGAGATAGACTGATTTCACAGTCCAGCGCTACACACCCCTACAGAGCAATGATCGAAACCCTGCTCAACTATTCTGAAGATACTCTAAAAAGCCAGTTCACCGCCGGATTATTTTACAAAGACACAGCGGGGTCTATGGACTCAGTGGTGATAGATGATGGGCCAAACAAAGGATTAGTACAGAGAGCTCAATTCAGTGAAGAATCGAAGGAGGTACACCTGTTGGGCCCTCTTCATAGTGACATTTTTTTCAGCGAGAGGCTTCTCCTGAACTCTGTGGATTTAAGAATTAAGCTAACCAGGGCTAGCGATGCCTTTTCTCTCATGGCTGGGGCAGCCAGTACTTACAGATTAAAAATACTGGGGGCTTCTCTGTTTGTTAAGAAAGTCACTGTATCCCCAGCAGTGCGAATAGGTCATGCATCGGCCTTAATGAGGGGGAACGCCCTCTACCCCTTATCCCGTGTGAATGTCAAAACCTATTCTATACCCGCGAATTCACGGATATGCAACCAAGAAAATCTCTTCCTAGGAACGTTACCTAAATATCTAGTTATTGCCATGGTAAACCACGAAGCCTTCACAGGAAAGAGAGACCTGTCACCTTTCAATTTTATACACAATGATGTAGAATACATGGCGTTGTGTCAGGACGGGAGACAAGTCCCAGCCAAAGCTTTCCAGCCTCAATTTAACCACGGGTTGTCTGTCCGAGAATTTTATAATATGTTTACCGCCACAGGGAGACATCTAAAAGATTTACCTCTGAGCATCAACCGGGAAGAATTTCAGCAAGGTTACTCTTTGTTTGTTTTCAACCTCAATGCCAGTGAAGACAGCGACGCTTTGTCAACCATTTCCAACGGGAGTTTAAGACTTGAAATGAGATTCCGAGTGCCCTTACCTCATACCACAACTCTCATTGTTTACGCGTGTTACGAATCTATTCTGGAAATAAATTCAAAACGACAAGTGTTGGTGGACTATTACTAAAGCAATATGAACAACCATGAATTGGAAGGAATATTGCGACATTTACTTGGAGATTCCTTTTGTGGCGTGTGGGCTTCGGATCAGTTACCTTTACTGAGACAGTCCTTTAGACTACCAGCTTACATGATAGTTAACACCCACCCTGCACACGAGCCTGGGGAGCACTGGCTGGCGCTCACTCTTGAGGAAGGTCAGAAAGCTAGCTTTTTTGATTCTTTTGGATTCTCACCAGAGTTTTCACATTACCCTAAAAGTATCTTGGAATTTTTAAAAAACGCTGTGAAACCATTTCATATCATACACATCAGTTTCAGCATACACTGTCTACCACATGTGGTCAGCATTGTGTGTTCTATTTGTGTCATCGAGCCTGCGGTCTATCTTTTGAGAATGTGCTGTCTTTGTATCATGATGATTTTACAAGAAATGATTCTATGGTATCCAATTTTGTGAAAAAATATCAACGTTGTATGAGGCAACAAAGAGCCGCATCTTTTCACCACACAGTTTGTTCTTTACAAATGTTCAAAGACTGTTATAAGTTATAAATAAAGATGAATCTTGAGACAAATAACTTTAGCTTGAATTGTTTTTATTATGGGTTAAAATTAAGCCATCGTGGAGCAAGGGGGGTGAGTTTCTTTCTTTTTTCTCTTCTTGAGGGTGGCGAGGCGTCCACCTCTTCCCACTGGGGGGTTAAAGATGCTCGTCTGTGTTTTCTTCCCTTCTTAAATAGTAAGGGCTGTGCTCATCATCCTCTCCATCCCTGCGAGGGGCACGGGGTGTCTGCTTTTTCCTTCTTCCCCTCTTTATCGGCAGGGACATCACCTCCTCCTCATCTTCCCGGGGTCCTACCGTTTGAAGTTGCCTATATTGCTCTCGAGCTTGAGGGTTGCTCATCATTGATAAAGGGATGTTGAGTTCTGACAAAGTATTCAAAAAACCTGTCCATCCCTTAGGAGGCTGGGATTTTTTAAGGGAGACGGTCAGACTTTTAAACAAGTCAAGCAGGTGTGAACCTTTCACAACATCTCCGTTATACACAAACTCTCCCCTGGGAGTCCACCCACCTCGGCTCTTGGTTAATTTCTTTATGATGTACTGTGCATTGTTACGATAGCGAGCCGGCAAGTTTTGTACAACCTCCCTTGCTGTTTCATCCAGTTTCTTGTCTTCTTCTTCTTCTTCTTCTCCTCCTTCTACGCGCTGCTTCAGTGCCTCAGAATCTTTAGCTACTGTCAGAGTAATGTGCGTTCTTCCTTCTCTCCTTGTTTGACCAGAGCTAGGTATCTTTGCAGCAGGGCATTGTATTTCTTAATTTTTTCATAAGCGTTCATACCATCCTCGTTTAGTATTGCCCTCATTTTTTCATCCAAATCATTTTCTACCGTATGTCTCATTATTTCAGCGTTGGATGCAGATGGTACAGAATGATTCAGCCGGTTTAGTTGCTGAGGCGTCACCAAAAACATTTTCTGACTCATGATTTATCTATTAATTAGCCCTCCCAAAATGACAGGAAGGATTGTTGAAAGAAGAGGTAACAGAAAGCCTCCAGACTGTTTTGTCAGAGCCTTATGTTTGGTTTTAAGACTTGTTTTTTTATTAGCCAGCAACCTTATAATTTTCTTTTGTTTTTTGAGTTTGTTATATTGAGCTGAGGTCATAGGAATGTTTCCTTTTAAAAGATTCAAAGAGAGTTCACACAAAGACTGAAGAAAGTCCGATGAGCAATTGTTGAGAATATCTTTACGCTTTTGAGGCGTGGCGTGACATAAAGCCCTCAGTAAAGGCGCATTCCTTTTTAAACGTGCTGACATGTTGGATCAGGACTTTGATTTGGGAAGATAGACAACGGGCCACTGGTGGGGTAGTACTCCTGATCTTAGTCTGTAAGTTTCTGGGCAACTAGGTGTGAGGTCCAAGATTAAATACCCGTGAGGATCTTTGGTAGCATCTTCAAAACTTTCTAAGAAAAAGGCTTTTCGTCCAGGAAATATTTGTTGAGCTAATATACTCATCTGTAATCTATCTCGAGGGTTTTTAAACAAAACCAAATAGTTACTATTTAAACTAATTGTCCTACTGTGCTTTCCACGGTGAAATACATTTTGAGTCAACATGATGACACTCATTTTTTTGTGGTGCCTGTACTGTGTGAAAATTTTCACAACTTCAGGGTGATCAGAGGCCTGGAAAATGACATCATCCAAAATTATAAGATGATCTTGATCAGGTGGGAATAGAATTTCATCGTCAAAAGAATCAGGCAATCCTTCAACAAATTTGATCTTTTTATTCTTCTGCTGCAGTTCAGTGTACATCGGTTGATAAGAAGTAAAAATCCAAACAATATTACTAGGCATGTTGTCGATGACATGATTACAGGATTCCAACACAGACTTTACAAAATAAGTTTTACCGGACCCGCTTGGCCCCACAATTTGACAGGAGAAAGGTGTTCTTAGTCTAGGGTCAAACTCAATTTCATTGGATGAAAACATTTTTTTCTTCAATAGCCAAAAGGCAGGGTTTGACCTTGGCTCAGTAACCGTCTCTTGTCATACACCACTCTAAACTTTTTCTGGAATGATGAGTTTCTAAGGAAAAACCCCCTTTTATCTCGTACAATATTGTGCTGAGGTGTTTCAATTACACCCCCATCATCAGAGTTTAGCACATAATTCTCCACCAACTGTTTGACACTGTTAAAGTTAACTTGTTCACAACAATCATGCGTTTGAGTGATACCCTTTACACGAAGTACTACTTTGTTGTTACGAGTCTGGTACGCATAACTTTTAGGACCCGCGGCCGCGAATTCTTTTATGCTATCACCATCTAACTCATCAGTCAAATCTCCCATGTAATTACCCAGGTCAAGCCGTCTCTCCCCCTCTTTTGTGACATAGATAATACTGTCTGTATCATAATACAAGACCCTCTCCTGCAGCTGCTCCAAATAACTGTACAACTTTAGACGCCCATAAGCTGTGGTGAAAGCAGCTATAAAGACGTTGTCTACCTTGTTTGGAGGGGCAATACATTGCTCACCATAACTCCACTGCAACAATGCTGTTTTGTCGTTGACAAAGGAAAAGTATTTAACTTTATATTTTCCAGAAAACATAAAGTTAAAAAACTCTTCAGGGTCAGTGATTAGTTTAGTCTGTGTCTGATTCGAGCGTTGTGCAAATTTCCCCCAGAATGTGTTGAGACATAATTTGGAGACTTGTCTTTTTGCAGGATTCGGATGAATTTTAGACGCATCCAGCAAAACACCCTGATTGGTCTGATAGTCTTTGATGTACTTTTCTCGGGCTGCCTGATCTTTGGCTTCAGGGGGGTAACCTGAAGCTTCCTGTTTACCCTTCAGAAAAGTGTGCATGTACTGAACAAAAATCGAGTCGCTCTGTCTATCAAATTGCCATACCTCTGTGATCTCAGCTACCCGATACCCCATCTCCAAGGCCTTGTTAAATTCAGGAGTGACCCAGACCCCTGTCATCGCTCTGTCCTCATCACTGTGTTGACATGGACCCTCCTGAAAATTAAGTTCAGCGCACGTTCGGCAGAGTGTGAAGACAAGTTTACCAGCTGCAGTTCTATAGGCAAAACAGGAAAAAATAAACCCTGTGGTGGACAGATTTTGGCTCTGATTATTCCAAAGTAGCTTTGGGGTTCTTTGAAATCTTTGTAGATTATTTTTGGGTGCCCCAAAGGATAGGGAAAGTTACAGTTGACATAGGGATACAGCGATGTCACATCAAAGTAGTCTACCGTTTCATTAGCACCCGCAGTGTGTCTCAACTTTACTGCACAGGTTCGACCCCCATACAAAGCTTCGCGGGGTGAGAGAGGTTGAGGAGCTTTATACTGTTTGAGAAAATCTTTTAACCCCTGATGTGATTTTTTCATCTCGGTCCATGTGTGCTCTCTCATGACAATCACTTTAGCATTGTGGATGGCCTGTAACTCACGTAATTTCTCCTCGCTCCTCGCATGCATCTCCTCAAAAGGGTAGCCGGTCAAAGGATTGGTCTCATGAGCTTTGAAACAACTCGGACAGCCATGGAAAAAACATCCCAGAAACTCCCATACATATTTCACACCTTGGATCTCTGCAAAACCATCTACAAAGTATTTTCCTAGTTGTTTTTCCCCCTCATTTAAAGCATGTTGAATGAAGATGTTTTCGGTGCTAGCCACCCAATGCACCACTGAATGCCTGCGTTCGAATACGTTTTGAACTGGCGTGTGTAGTTATGGGATCGGGGATGGCCAAACTTTTAGGAGGAAGGAAGTTGGTCACAAACACTTTCATGCATGCAGATGCTATAGTCGCGCGGCTAAAAGGGTCAACCGCTGTTTCATCAATATACTGTTTTCTGAACAGCTTGCATCCCTCTGCGAGAATCTCAACATCGTTTTCACAATAGAGGCGGGCCTCTCTCATGAAATCAAATGTACCGCAGCGCGCCGTCTCGTACCAGGTGTTAAAGTCTTTCAGCTGTACCGTAGTCATGCGTTCTGTACCGTACATTTTTGGCTCCGGGTAGGGACCTGTGTAGGTCAAATGGGCAGGTGAGCTAAAATTATGGGGAAAATAGCCTTTAATTCTGTCATCAAAACCGAGAGCTTTTGGCATATCGGCTAAACGCATGGAAAGAAAGGACAGTGAGTCAATGTATTTTTGATTAAAATCAGGATCTGTCATACAGATGACTTTTGAACCTTGCAAAATCAAAGAGGGTTTTAATGCTTGTTCAAGCATGGCGTTGAGGAGTAGGTAGGAGTCAAAACCTCGAGCATTGTGAGCAATAAACAGCATTTTTGTACAGAGGGCGTCTGAAATGCATGAGAAACTCGTTGGCACAATTTCTGGCTTGAGAGCTCCATGTTTTGCCATCTAACGTTTTTGTACACACCAAAAAGGGTATGTGAACGCCATTTTCATTGACGTATGTTTCAAATCATAAAACACCAATTTTTCTGTGTGTTTTGTTTCAGGTGGTAGTGTCTGGATGTAGCATTGGTGCATCTCCCTCTTATCTGTAACGTCAGAGGTCAACTTCTCACCACAGATTTTACACTTCACCGCAGGACATGTGTGTGGTTTACCTTCACCACTCATCGCTGAGTAGTAAAGCTGTGCACATTTGTTACATTTTTTGTACAACGAGCACGTGCTGGCTAATTTTTTGGCTCTGGGCCTCTCTGTAGGCTCTTTGTGCTTTGTCAGACAGAATTCTGAACGACATGTCCTGTTACACTCTTTACACACAATAGGCTGGAACCCCTTCTGATTACAGGTAGGGTCAAAGCAAACGGAACAATGAGCAGGGCATCGGTGACTCAGCACACAGTTGTACCCTGTGTAACAGTACTCACACAGATATGGGGAACCCAGAAAGGCCTTTAGATTTTTTATACCATAGTAGTGGTTCTGAAAGAGAAACAAAATAGGGTTTTACTCTGTCTTGGGCTTTTGGTCATGAATTTACAGAGGGCCCTATCGTCGTCTCCTCTATAAAACACTACAATTTTGCAGTCCAAAGCACGTTCAAATCGCGTGATGTCGCTTAAGGCTACAGGTGTCTGTCATCCATTCCCACTTTGTTTTGAATCTCTCTGCCGCATTCAAGAGCCTGTCTATCGTTGAGGAGGGGATGTAGAAGATGAGCCAGACAGACGGCGAAACACAACTGATTCCCCTCGTTTTCTACAATGTACAGAAAGCGTTGTTTTTTTTTTAAGATTTCGCTTGTAACATTTTATCCACCATTGCTCTTTACCCGCGCCTGTAGGGCAGGTGATCACTTGGAGAACCAGTTCTAGATCACCATCTGTCATAATGGTCCAATTGGATTGTACTATGCGAAGCAAAAGTCTTTCAAAACCGCTAAATTGTCAACATCACCATCCTGTAAGATAACTGATACATTATTACGGAGATTTTCACCTCTTAGCTCCAACTGCACCCATCTTGGGGTCTCCTGTGTGACAAGGCTTGTTGTGCTAATCCACTACACCCTCTGCATTGGTTGGAGAAGGAAAGCGCAACACTGACGTATTTCATAATTACAGAATCTATGTCGTGATATGACTCTTGCTTGAGGTGCCACAGGGTCATTATTTTGAGACACGCTGCCCCTTGCTGTTGCAAGGGAGGAGTGTTGGCTACCTGCTCCATGAGGGGGAGTTAATGGGGGTCTGATAGGTCGAGGATGTAGAGGGGTTAAGGCAGGGATTGCATTATTTTCAAGCTCGGAGAGAGCATTTTGTATTTGGAGACACAGATGAGTTTAAGACAGGAATATGCTCGGGTTCGGGTAAAGAGGGGATGTTGTTTTGGTGAAAGGGTTCATTCATTTGGTTGATTTCATCTAATAAAGCAGTTGGTATTTCATTTCTAAGCGTTCCAGATCAACGAGAGCTTGATTT
>NW_024042492.1:0-15870 GCF_014851395.1 Micropterus salmoides | reverse complement strand
ATTTAGTCATTCAGAAACATATAACGAAACTATTCCAAAACAACCTAAACATGAGCAAGAGAGCATCAATTCGAAGATGATCAGCCAGACACCTGTAACGAGTTATCAAAACTCACCCCAGAGGAGCCCCGAAGAGAACGAGTGTTGTACTTGAGTCGGATCCAGACGCCGCCACCGATACTTCATGAGGAATGGAATTAGATTCAGGACGTGTCTGGGGGTATGCATTCAATTATGATGTAACGAACTTGTTTTTACCAGTTGGAGAAGGTGAAACATTTGGACCCTCACAGCAAAGCAACGCTCACCAACGACTGGGCTTGCTGACTCTGTTGGTTTAATAATCTGAAAGCCGCGACGTCGAGGAACCTGCTACAAACGACAAGGAGACTCAAACAACTGTGAGAATCAAGGAGTTCCACCCGTGTTTGTTCCTAAAAAATTGTTTCCTGTAGGTTTGGGAGACAAAAAGCTCAGCTTCTGGTAGATGGTTCTAACCGTGCAAGCCATCAGAAGAGTGAAGGAGATGAAGCCTTGGATGAATTTGTCTTGCGTATTTCAATACTGAATGTGGCGTGTTTTCAGACTTCATTAAGGATACCTGTCGGGATTGGATGGAAATGATGTTTGAAAAAGCAGAAAAGCTACGAGCCAGATGCAACACGAGTGTCTGTTTGACATGCCTGACTACTTCCTCAGGCGGCATTATGATGAGGTGTTAAAGCGGCTCTGGACGGATCGTTTCATTGCTACCATTCAACGGGCGCTTCATGCGCGAAACATCCAAGTGTCTGTATACAGGGTCCATGGTGCTACCGAGGCCTTTCTTCACAACCTCAAAATGACACGACGCATCGGTGAGAAAATTGACAAATTGTACGACATGTTGATCGGAGAAGATGAGGCCAAGATCAAGGAGATGAATGAAGTTGCGGACTTTTGGAAGGGAAAAATTAATTGATAATGGTGATTATTGTAGAAATATGTTACATATTGTTGATTTTGTGAGTTATTGTGTAAAAAAAAATTTAAAATAAATAAAATTACCTTGACTGAAGTGATAAGATTGCATAATATATTTACCATATTGTAGGAGGGAGTGTATTGAAATTAACATTGACTGTGTTGAGAGGATGATGTTTGTGAAAACTAATAATAAAAAAAATCATAAAGACTCTTGTATCCCGTTGTTGTTTTCAAATACCCTCAAAGAGAGCAGCAGGAAACATGTCTGAAAAACGAATTATGAAAAAAGTGTATTATAATCCATCACATCCGGCTAGTTTTGGCGGAGTAGACAGACTCCATAGAGCGTTACAGGATGAAATGGGAAAAAAGTAAATGTAGAATGCGTCAAAGATTTTTTATCTGAGCAGGATTCATATACTTTGCATAAACCTGCCAGGATACATTTTGTAAGAAATAGAGTTTTTGTACCACGACCCCTAAATCAGTTTCAGGCGGATCTTTGCGATATGCAGGCTTTGGCTGAACACAATGATGGCTTTAATTATTTATTAACAGTAATTGATGTTTTTTCCAAACGGGCATATGCTAGACCCTTGAAGAAAAAAACAGGGGTGGAGGTCTCTAAGGCATTTGAGTCTATTTTAAAAGACAGCCGGAACCCTGAAAAGTTACAAACGGATGCGGGTAAAGAATTCTTTAACAAGACTTTTGAAAGATTAATGACAAAACAAGGTATTAATCATTTTGCAACGGCCAGTGACTTAAAAGCGTCAGTGGTTGAAAGGTTTAACCGTACGCTAAAAACGCGAATGTGGAGGTTTTTTACAGCTACAAACACCCGTAGATACTTGGATGTCTTACAGAAATTGCTTGAAAGCTACAATAATAGCTTCATAAAAGTATAAAATGACGCCTATGCAGGTCACGTCAGAAAATACCTCTCAAGTGTTTGAAAACCTGTACGGTACATTTCCTATTAGGCGCAAAAATGATTTAAAGATGAAATTTAATGTAGGGGATTTGGTAAGAATATCAAAACTGAGAGGAGTGTTTGATAAAAAATATCAACAGAGTTATACAGATGAACTTTTTACAGTGACAGAATGCATTCCTCGTCAACCCCCCGTTTATAAACTGAATGATTATGACGGAGAGCCTATACAGGGTACATTCTATGAAGCGGAATTGCAGAAAGTTTTGATTTCTAAGGACAAAGCATTTCCGGTTGCAGAAATCTTAGAGGAACGTAGTATCAGGGGAGAAAAGAAATGCTGGTGCGCTGGAAAAACTGGCCTGAGAAGTTTAACAGCTGGGTCAAAGCAAGAGACCTAAAAAATATATAAAAAACAGATACATTTGATTTGTAGTCATTACAACATGGATCAAGCCTCCGGAGAGGGGTTTTACGTGACTTTACCTTCCAACGCCAGTCTCGAAGTATTTAAAAATAATACGAGCTCTAGCTACCATGTAGATTTAGCACAGCATCTTAATTTAGAGGGACGGTGGCAAGTGGCCTTGACAGAGATTTCATATCCGCATACCTGGTTTAACATATCTAATGGGGATGCCTACTTTGATTGGAGGAATAAACCCTCAGAAGGAGAGTCAGACAGTGAGGTCCACCGTCAGAGGTTTAGGGGAGGATATTATCACAACATAGAGCAGCTCAGGCTCGAGCTGCATGCATTTCTTAGAAAAATTGGCTCCGATATTTATTTTTCTTTAGTACCATTCAAAAGAGATTTGAATTTCAGGCAGGGGGGCAATTTCACCTCCGTTTTTATCCTCCTGTTGCTTACATGTTGGGGTTTGAACCGGGGAAATGGTTACAGTTCAATCAGAGGATGGCACCCTACCCAGCAGATATAAAAGCTGGTATGTCCCATCTATATGTCTACAGTGATCTGGTTCGACATCAGCTGGTTGGCGATACATACGCTCCGCTCTTGAGAACGATCGATATACAAGGAACATACGGGGACGTCATCACACAATATTTTAATCCCCCCTGCTACCTTCCAGTGATCAAGAATCACATTGAAAACATTCACATAGAGATTAAAACGGATCAAAATACACCGGTGAAGTTTACTTTTGGAAAGACTATTGTGAAACTCCATTTTAGACCTTCAAAAAACTTTGCACTTCTGTGACAAAATGATACATCATACCCGCGATCCTCACCGTTTTGTGAGCTATTATGAAAATCAAGTAGGGGGCTCTCCCTGGTTTTAGCGGGGCTCCCGTGATGTACGGGAGAGGCATAGGGTCTATATTCTCAAAATTATTTCGTTTTGTTGCACCGCTGATGAAAAGAGGTTTTGCCATTGCTAAGCCTCATCTTAAATCAGCCGCTAAAAACATAGCCTCAGAGGTGATAACCCACGCCGTTGGTAAATTAGGTGATCGCTCGGCCCAAGGTGTTCAAGAAGGGTCAGGCAGCATGATGGTGTTGGCTCGAAGAGCAAGGAAGAGACCGCCAGGGCGGCGTGTAAAAGCAGGGCATATAAAAAGAAAAAGATCAGTTGAAAAAAGTAAGACCAAGAGGAAGCACACTAGCAGAAGGGCCTCTGATATATTTTAGAAAAGATGGCTCTTTTACATCACAAATCGGCCGAATGCACTATGGGGGAATTGGATTTATTTTCAGCTCCTATGACACAGCTCTCTATCGATGAAAAGATTTACACAGAAGTCATGCCTCTGTCAGCCATTACTGATGGAGGTCCCGTTGAATTCTTTATCCCCGGTGACGGGGAAAAATATTTGGATTTGAACGACACCCTGTTACACCTGCGTTTGAAAATTACGAATGCGGATGGATCAGACCTGGCTGATGATGCCTCTGTGGGTCTCATCAATTATCCCCTAAATACAATCTTCAGCCAATGCGACGTTATTTTGGGAGATAGACTGATTTCACAGTCCAGCGCTACACACCCCTACAGAGCAATGATCGAAACCCTGCTCAACTATTCTGAAGATACTCTAAAAAGCCAGTTCACCGCCGGATTATTTTACAAAGACACAGCGGGGTCTATGGACTCAGTGGTGATAGATGATGGGCCAAACAAAGGATTAGTACAGAGAGCTCAATTCAGTGAAGAATCGAAGGAGGTACACCTGTTGGGCCCTCTTCATAGTGACATTTTTTTCAGCGAGAGGCTTCTCCTGAACTCTGTGGATTTAAGAATTAAGCTAACCAGGGCTAGCGATGCCTTTTCTCTCATGGCTGGGGCAGCCAGTACTTACAGATTAAAATACTGGGGGCTTCTCTGTTTGTTAAGAAAGTCACTGTATCCCCAGCAGTGCGATAGGTCATGCATCGGCCTTAATGAGGGGCAACGCCCTCTACCCCTTATCCCGTGTGAATGTCAAAACCTATTCTATACCCGCGAATTCACGGATATGCAACCAAGAAAATCTCTTCCTAGGAACGTTACCTAAATATCTAGTTATTGCCATGGTAAACCACGAAGCCTTCACAGGAAAGAGAGACCTGTCACCTTTCAATTTTATACACAATGATGTAGAATACATGGCATTGTGTCAGGACGGGAGACAAGTCCCAGCCAAAGCTTTCCAGCCTCAATTTAACCACGGGTTGTCTGTCCGAGAATTTTATAATATGTTTACCGCCACAGGGAGACATCTAAAAGATTTACCTCTGAGCATCAACCGGGAAGAATTTCAGCAAGGTTACTCTTTGTTTGTTTTCAACCTCAATGCCAGTGAAGACAGCGACGCTTTGTCAACCATTTCCAACGGGAGTTTAAGACTTGAAATGAGATTCCGAGTGCCCTTACCTCATACCACAACTCTCATTGTTTACGCGTGTTACGAATCTATTCTGGAAATAAATTCAAAACGACAAGTGTTGGTGGACTATTACTAAAGCAATATGAACAACCATGAATTGGAAGGAATATTGCGACATTTACTTGGAGATTCCTTTTGTGGCGTGTGGGCTTCGGATCAGTTACCTTTACTGAGACAGTCCTTTAGACTACCTGCTTACATGATAGTTAACACCCACCCTGCACACGAGCCTGGGGAGCACTGGCTGGCGCTCACTCTTGAGGAAGGCCAGAAAGCTAGCTTTTTTGATTCTTTTGGATTCTCACCAGAGTTTTCACATTACCCCAAAAGTATCTTGGAATTTTTAAAAAAACGCTGTGAAACCATTTCATATCATACACATCAGTTTCAGCATACACTGTCTACCACATGTGGTCAGCATTGTGTGTTCTATTTGTGTCATCGAGCCTGCGGTCTATCTTTTGAGAATGTGCTGTCTTTGTATCATGATGATTTTACAAGAAATGATTCTATGGTATCCAATTTTGTGAAAAAATATCAACGTTGTATGAGGCAACAAAGAGCCGCATCTTTTCACCACACAGTTTGTTCTTTACAAATGTTCAAAGACTGTTATAAGTTATAAATAAAGATGAATCTTGAGACAAATAACTTTAGCTTGAATTGTTTTTATTATGGGTTAAAATTAAGCCATCGTGGAGCAAGGGGGGTGAGTTTCTTTCTTTTTTCTCTTCTTGAGGGTGGCGAGGCGTCCACCTCTTCCCACTGGGGGGTTAAAGATGCTCGTCTGTGTTTTCTTCCCTTCTTAAATAGTAAGGGCTGTGTCTCATCATCCTCTCCATCCCTGCGAGGGGCACGGGGTGTCTGCTTTTTCCTTCTTCCCCTCTTTATCGGCAGGGACATCACCTCCTCCTCATCTTCCCGGGGTCCTACCGTTTGAAGTTGCCTATATTGCTCTCGAGCTTGAGGGTTGCTCATCATTGATAAAGGGATGTTGAGTTCTGACAAAGTATTCAAAAAACCTGTCCATCCCTTAGGAGGCTGGGATTTTTTAAGGGAGACGGTCAGACTTTTAAACAAGTCAAGCAGGTGTGAACCTTTCACAACATCTCCGTTATACACAAACTCTCCCCTGGGAGTCCACCCACCTCGGCTCTTGGTTAATTTCTTTATGATGTACTGTGCATTGTTACGATAGCGAGCCGGCAAGTTTTGTACAACCTCCCTTGCTGTTTCATCCAGTTTCTTGTCTTCTTCTTCTTCTTCTTCTCCTCCTTCTACGCGCTGCTTCAGTGCCTCAGAATCTTTAGCTACTGTCAGAGTAATGTGCGTTCTTCCTTCTCTCCTTGTTTGACCAGAGCTAGGTATCTTTGCAGCAGGGCATTGTATTTCTTAATTTTTTCATAAGCGTTCATACCATCCTCGTTTAGTATTGCCCTCATTTTTTCATCCAAATCATTTTCTACCGTATGTCTCATTATTTCAGCGTTGGATGCAGATGGTACAGAATGATTCAGCCGGTTTAGTTGCTGAGGCGTCACCAAAAACATTTTCTGACTCATGATTTATCTATTAATTAGCCCTCCCAAAATGACAGGAAGGATTGTTGAAAGAAGAGGTAACAGAAAGCCTCCAGACTGTTTTGTCAGAGCCTTATGTTTGGTTTTAAGACTTGTTTTTTTATTAGCCAGCAACCTTATAATTTTCTTTTGTTTTTTGAGTTTGTTATATTGAGCTGAGGTCATAGGAATGTTTCCTTTTAAAAGATTCAAAGAGAGTTCACACAAAGACTGAAGAAAGTCCGATGAGCAATTGTTGAGAATATCTTTACGCTTTTGAGGCGTGGCGTGACATAAAGCCCTCAGTAAAGGCGCATTCCTTTTTAAACGTGCTGACATGTTGGCTCAGGACTTTGATTTGGGAAGATAGACAACGGGCCACTGGTGGGGTAGCACTCCTGATCTTAGTCTGTAAGTTTCTGGGCAACTAGGTGTGAGGTCCAAGATTAAATACCCGTGAGGATCTTTGGTAGCATCTTCAAAACTTTCTAAGAAAAAGGCTTTTCGTCCAGGAAATATTTGTTGAGCTAATATACTCATCTGTAATCTATCTCGAGGGTTTTTAAACAAAACCAAATAGTTACTATTTAAACTAATTGTCCTACTGTGCTTTCCACGGTGAAATACATTTTGAGTCAACATGATGACACTCATTTTTTTGTGGTGCCTGTACTGTGTGAAAATTTTCACAACTTCAGGGTGATCAGAGGCCTGGAAAATGACATCATCCAAAATTATAAGATGATCTTGATCAGGTGGGAATAGAATTTCATCGTCAAAAGAATCAGGCAATCCTTCAACAAATTTGATCTTTTATTCTTCTGCTGCAGTTCAGTGTACATCGGTTGATAAGAAGTAAAAATCCAAACAATATTACTAGGCATGTTGTCGATGACATGATTACAGGATTCCAACACAGACTTTACAAAATAAGTTTTACCGGACCCGCTTGGCCCCACAATTTGACAGGAGAAAGGTGTTCTTAGTCTAGGGTCAAACTCAATTTCATTGGATGAAAACATTTTTTTCTTCAATAGCCAAAAGGCAGGGTTTGACCTTGGCTCAGTAACCGTCTCTTGTCATACACCACTCTAAACTTTTTCTGGAATGATGAGTTTCTAAGGAAAAACCCCCTTTTATCTCGTACAATATTGTGCTGAGGTGTTTCAATTACACCCCCATCATCAGAGTTTAGCACATAATTCTCCACCAACTGTTTGACACTGTTAAAGTTAACTTGTTCACAACAATCATGCGTTTGAGTGATACCCTTTACACGAAGTACTACTTTGTTGTTACGAGTCTGGTACGCATAACTTTTAGGACCCGCGGCCGCGAATTCTTTTATGCTATCACCATCTAACTCATCAGTCAAATCTCCCATGTAATTACCCAGGTCAAGCCGTCTCTCCCCCTCTTTTGTGACATAGATAATACTGTCTGTATCATAATACAAGACCCTCTCCTGCAGCTGCTCCAAATAACTGTACAACTTTAGACGCCCATAAGCTGTGGTGAAAGCAGCTATAAAGACGTTGTCTACCTTGTTTGGAGGGGCAATACATTGCTCACCATAACTCCACTGCAACAATGCTGTTTTGTCGTTGACAAAGGAAAAGTATTTAACTTTATATTTTCCAGAAAACATAAAGTTAAAAAACTCTTCAGGGTCAGTGATTAGTTTAGTCTGTGTCTGATTCGAGCGTTGTGCAAATTTCCCCCAGAATGTGTTGAGACATAATTTGGAGACTTGTCTTTTTGCAGGATTCGGATGAATTTTAGACGCATCCAGCAAAACACCCTGATTGGTCTGATAGTCTTTGATGTACTTTTCTCGGGCTGCCTGATCTTTGGCTTCAGGGGGGTAACCTGAAGCTTCCTGTTTACCCTTCAGAAAAGTGTGCATGTACTGAACAAAAATCGAGTCGCTCTGTCTATCAAATTGCCATACCTCTGTGATCTCAGCTACCCGATACCCCATCTCCAAGGCCTTGTTAAATTCAGGAGTGACCCAGACCCCTGTCATCGCTCTGTCCTCATCACTGTGTTGACATGGACCCTCCTGAAAATTAAGTTCAGCGCACGTTCGGCAGAGTGTGAAGAGAAGTTTACCAGCTGCAGTTCTATAGGGCAAAACAGGAAAAAATAAACCCTGTGGTGGACAGATTTTGGCTCTGATTATTCCAAAGTAGCTTTGGGGTTCTTTGAAATCTTTGTAGATTATTTTGGGTGCCCCAAAGGATAGGGAAAGTTACAGTTGACATAGGGATACAGCGATGTCACATCAAAGTAGTCTACCGTTTCATTAGCACCCGCAGTGTGTCTCAACTTTACTGCACAGGTTCGACCCCCATACAAAGCTTCGCGGGGTGAGAGAGGTTGAGGAGCTTTATACTGTTTGAGAAAATCTTTTAACCCCTGATGTGATTTTTTCATCTCGGTCCATGTGTGCTCTCTCATGACAATCACTTTAGCATTGTGGATGGCCTGTAACTCACGTAATTTCTCCTCGCTCCTCGCATGCATCTCCTCAAAAGGGTAGCCGGTCAAAGGATTGGTCTCATGAGCTTTGAAACAACTCGGACAGCCATGGAAAAAACATCCCAGAAACTCCCATACATATTTCACACCTTGGATCTCTGCAAAACCATCTACAAAGTATTTTCCTAGTTGTTTTTCCCCCTCATTTAAAGCATGTTGAATGAAGATGTTTTCGGTGCTAGCCACCCAATGCAGCCACTGTACGCCTGCGTTCGAATACGTTTTGAACTGGCGTGTGTAGTTATTGGGATCGGGGATGGCCAAACTTTTAGGAGGAAGGAAGTTGGTCACAAACACTTTCATGCATGCAGATGCTATAGTCGCGCGGCTAAAAGGGTCAACCGCTGTTTCATCAATATACTGTTTTCTGAACAGCTTGCATCCCTCTGCGAGAATCTCAACATCGTTTTCACAATAGAGGCGGGCCTCTCTCATGAAATCAAATGTACCGCAGCGCGCCGTCTCGTACCAGGTGTTAAAGTCTTTCAGCTGTACCGTAGTCATGCGTTCTGTACCGTACATTTTTGGCTCCGGGTAGGGACCTGTGTAGGTCAAATGGGCAGGTGAGCTAAAATTATGGGGAAAATAGCCTTTAATTCTGTCATCAAAACCGAGAGCTTTTGGCATATCGGCTAAACGCATGGAAAGAAAGGACAGTGAGTCAATGTATTTTTGATTAAAATCAGGATCTGTCATACAGATGACTTTTGAACCTTGCAAAATCAAAGAGGGTTTTAATGCTTGTTCAAGCATGGCGTTGAGGAGTAGGTAGGAGTCAAAACCTCGAGCATTGTGAGCAATAAACACAGCATTTTTGTACAGAGGGCGTCTGAAATGCGTGAGAAACTCGTTGGCACAATTTCTGCCTTGAGAGCTCCATGTTTTGCCATCTAACGTTTTTGTACACACCAAAAAGGGTATGTGAACGCCATTTTCATTGACGTATGTTTCAAAATCATAAAACACCAATTTTTCTGTGTGTTTTGTTTCAGGTGGTAGTGTCTGGATGTAGCATTGGTGCATCTCCCTCTTATCTGTAACGTCAGAGGTCAACTTCTCACCACAGATTTTACACTTCACCGCAGGACATGTGTGTGGTTTACCTTCACCACTCATCGCTGAGTAGTAAAGCTGTGCACATTTGTTACATTTTTTGTACAACGAGCACGTGCTGGCTAATTTTTTGGCTCTGGGCCTCTCTGTAGGCTCTTTGTGCTTTGTCAGACAGAATTCTGAACGACATGTCCTGTTACACTCTTTACACACAATAGGCTGGAACCCCTTCTGATTACAGGTAGGGTCAAAGCAAACGGAACAATGAGCAGGGCATCGGTGACTCAGCACACCGTTGTACCCTGTGTAACAGTACTCACACAGATATGGGGAACCCAGAAAGGCCTTTAGATTTTTTATACCATAGTAGTGGTTCTGAAAGAGAAACAAAAATAGGGTTTTACTCTGTCTTGGGCTTTTGGTCATGAATTTACAGAGGGCCCTATCGTCGTCTCCTCTATAAAACACTACAATTTTGCAGTCCAAAGCACGTTCAAATCGCGTGATGTCGCTTAAGGCTACAGGTGTCTGTTCATCCATTCCCACTTTGTTTTGAATCTCTCTGCCGCATTCAAGAGCCTGTCTATCGTTGAGGAGGGGATGTAGAAGATGAGCCAGACAGACGGCGAAACACAACTGATTCCCCTCGTTTTCTACAATGTACAGAAAGCGTTGTTTTTTTTTAAGATTTCGCTTTGTAACATTTTATCCACCATTGCTCTTTTACCCGCGCCTGTAGGGCAGGTGATCACTTGGAGAACCAGTTCTAGATCACCATCTGTCATAATGGTCCAATTGGATTGTACTATGCGAAGCAAAAGTCTTTCAAAACCCGCTAAATTGTCAACATCACCATCCTGTAAGATAACTGATACATTATTACGGAGATTTTCACCTCTTAGCTCCAACTGCACCACATCTTGGGGTCTCCTGTGTGACAAGGCTTGTTGTGCATAATCCACTACACCCTCTGCATTGTTGGAGAAGGAAAGCGCAACACCTGACGTATTTCATAATTACAGAATCTATGTCGTGATATGACTCTTGCTTGAGGTGCCACAGGGTCATTATTTTGAGACACGCTGCCCCCTTGCTGTTGCAAGGGAGGAGTGTTGGCTACCTGCTCCATGAGGGGGGAGTTAATGGGGGTCTGATAGGTCGAGGATGTAGAGGGGTTTAAGGCAGGGATTGCATTATTTTCAAGCTCGGAGAGAGCATTTTGTATTTGAGACACAGATGAGTTTAAGACAGGAATATGCTCGGGTTCGGGTAAAGAGGGGATGTTGTTTTGGTGAAAGGGTTCATTCATTTGGTTGATTTCATCTAATAAAGCAGTTGGTATTTCATTTTCTAAGCGTTCCAGATCAACGAGAGCTTGATTTATAGCGTGTAACGGATCTAAGAACTGACTGGAGGAGGTCTCGTTTTCAATTACACTATTTTCAGTTATACCATTTTGAAAGTTTGACTCATTCTGATAATGTCGATCTACCTCGTCTGATAAACTCTGCCTAAGCCCTAACGGTTTGTTTTCATCCATTATCATAAAATCAAAACACACTTAAACCTTAAAACAGACACTATAAAAACACGATAAACACGTTTATCAAACTATTGCAAGTGAAAATCAACAATAAAAACAATTACCAAATGAAACAAACAAAAAAAATCATTTAAAACAAATTCAGATAAATCACCTTACTAATTATGATCACTGTAGACAGCCAGCATTTCACCCATTAGTCGGAAAGCATTACTCATTAGAACTAGTTGTTCATGGGCAGTCCGACAGCAATTCTGACAGCCTCTCACGGATCGTCGGGGTCTGTTTGCTGGAGGGACACAAAAACAAAGACACTTTAACCTCTTTTGTGTATTTTAATACAGAAAGTCAGGCATCACCCCTACAAATCACTACATTAATACTTTATAGCAAACAAGCAAATTAGTTTTTTAACTAAATACCCTGAATGTCAGACATCAGTACCAAAACACTGTAGAAGTGCAAAACAAACGAACAAACACCACAGTAATAGCCTACTTTATGAAAAGAAGCAAAATAGCTTTTAGAGTCAGGTTAACTCATAAGACTACTTTCTGCATAGAACATTTGACATGCTGTTGTATTTGAGAAAATAGTGTGGAATACTTTTAACTCATTAATTGTATGGCCTAATAATCTGCAACATGGTATCACGGGAAACTGTGTATATAGGCTATACTTTTTTTATGACTGCATATTTGCTAGGTTAATGGTTTTAGAGCGTTATAACAATTTACTTACTGCTGCTCCTACTACTGCTCCTGCTGCTGCTGGTTGAAATGAGCCTTCTACAGTGTTCCCTTTTCCGAGGTCTGTTGTTCGGTATAGGCTCAGTCTGATTCAGCGGCGTACACGGTTCTGCTGGGTCCGGATGAATGATTTCCTCCGCTATCAGTCCCCGCGCTTCTACCGGTGATCCGTTACGTGACCTCCCATCTGCGGCCTGACTGGAGCGCTCTACATCATCGACGGGTGATTCCGGCTCATCGTGTTCCGGGGAGCCCGGTGTTATGTACGCTTGCGGTACCGAAGCCGAGGGCTGATCCGATTCCGGAACAGGACCATTCTCCTCGTAATGGTAGGGGAGAGACCCTGCATAAAGTACCGTTCACAATCGCTCGCACCATCTGCGGGTGTAATGAAAGAAAAGAGTACTGTTACCACATCTGCGTAAAAGTTTGTAAATAAATAAATAAAACCTACACACTGATTAAAAGTTAAGGTAACCTTACTTACCGACTTCTCCTGTGAGATCTACAACCTGCGCTGATGGAATGCCATTCTCCCTTGTAGAACCTATTTCCTCGCCTGAGTACAAATCTGTAAAAACAATATACAAAATACACATCAGGATAGTACACTTTAAAATTTAGAACATTTCTATTTCACTCTAGTACATAGAAGGCCCTCTTACCTTCAAGTTGATATTCGGTTGAATGAAGCCCATTGTCGATCAAGTCAAAAACTGTTAATTGAAAACACGCAGGAATGAAAATACAAAGTGTCGATTTTTGCTATTTCTTTAGTTGTGGAGGAAAGGCTGAATGCGTACCGTGTTCTCTTTGAAGGGTCATCGCTCTGGTTTCAAGTCACTAGTGTGAAGACCTCTGGATTTCTGGTAGGGTACTTATAGAAGTAAGAAAACAAAAAAACACACGAGTGCTGCTCTGCATGTGGGAGATAACTGATGAGGGGTTGGGGCCGTTACTTCTGGTACAACCAGATTATTATTTAGTTCCAAACTCTTGTCTCCGGCTGATAAAAATAGCTTCCTGTTTCAAAAACGAACTCACGAACTCTGTCTGATAAAACCAGACCGTTTTTTTAACATCCGGAGTCTGGGTTATAGATAACCAAAGTTAATAACTGGTCTACAAGATTACCTGAGGATGGCAGCTAAACACACAACACGCCTCATTGAGAAAACAGAGGGAGGTGTTCCAGGACTCCCCAACACGACTCGTTGAGAAAACGAGGTGCGGGGGTGGAGCACATTCCTCAATTCACCCCACAGCCTATGCTACACCAGAATGAGAGAGGACAGAGAAGAGGAGACACAGACTCTAGAAGGATTAAAGTTTTAAGACTCACAAGTTTAAGACTAGGCTACAGCTTTGGAGTGATAATGATGGCAAGTTTGTAAGACAAAGCAATAGCAAAGTAATTTGGAACACTCTCTTATTTTGCTGCATGCTGTTGAAGGTAATTTGTAATGCTGTTTAATTTTTACTCACCGTTATACCATTTTACTGCTTTACTGTCATTATTTCAATTTATTCTTCACTTGTTTACTGATGGTAAGTTTGTCACACAAAGCTTTAGCAAAGATTTTGAAGGTAATTAAAAAATGCTGTTTAATTTTAACTCACTGTTATACTATTTTACTGTAATTATTTCATCTTATTCTTTAGTTCTTAAATGATGGTAAGTTTGTCACCCAAAGCTTTTTAGCCAGTCCAACATCCTTCACGCATGCGTGAAAATGAACGAATCACTCACTGAGACACACATTAAAGATAGTTACTGAAAGCAGCAGACGAGCTAACGATGTATCACGTTGGCTAAATGCAGTAAATGTACCGTGATCATGTAACGAGCACGGATTAGTTCAACCTGCAGCTGATAAAACTATTACTGTAACGTTGCAGTGGGAGTTTACCTGAGTTTCCAGCTCTGTCTGTTCTCTCTGTCTGTCTATAGTCGCTGTCACTCTGCCTTTTTTCGGGAGGATTGTGCCGATATGCAGCTCGCTGCTGAATTAAGTAACGTTACGGCGCCGGTGTTGAGCTGCCTCTGAGACGGGAACGTTGAAGTAACAGAGCCTGAACATGTCTGAGTGAAAAGCCACAGCCTGCATGCTGGTGTTTCTGCGTTTATTGACAGTGGTTGTGTTTTGGATTCTGCTCGCTCATGACTTCAAGCGAGCACGCGTACAAGCTCACGCCTGGTTGCAATCTTAGAACCGCAGCGCTAGTGGCCGCTGAAAACTACATAATGACCCTTTAAATGTGGGTCAGTGATGTGAAAGCTGTCAGTTAAAGTGCGTCAGAGTGAGGGTTTGTTTGTGTTTCACAGGTGAATAATGATGAAGATGAAGATGATGGTGTGGTGAACTATGAAAACGATGGAGACCCTTCTGCCTCTGTCAGACTCCACTGATCAACAACTTCCATATCAACATCAGCTCATCAGAGAAAAGACTCCACTGCAGTTAAATAACAGCACATTTACACGAGTAGTTGAAGCCTTTAGAGAACTGTTGAGAAGATTTCTTAAGGTGCTTTGTTTATGTAACAAGGAAAGGTCAGACAGGTCTAGCTTAGAGTAAAGCCTAGTTCACACCACACAGTTTTAAGCCCGATTTGCCGCTCGGCGACCGTCAGGCTGTGATCAGGGGTAAATCAGAGATCGATCGGCGGTCGCCAGTCGTCATGTGTGAACTACTCAAGGACGCTTCAAAACGGCTTCCCGACACATTTCTGACACATCGCAGATGCCGGCCAGATATCTAGCACCCAAATATCTGGAACATTCGGCCGACTCGACATCCACATCCAGCCAATGAGAGCAGGCAGCTACTTTTCACCGCAAAACACTTTTTACTCCCCTCCAGCTCTCTGTAGCTCAGACGATCCCTGCTACCTGCCTGTGCTAATCCTTTCTTTCACCCAGAGTCTTTGTCTTTATAATAACAAACAGCTGTTTTGTCTGTAGGTTCGCCTCATTTCCCGTTTCACATTTCACGTGTGTTTTCTTGACAAAACCTGGTTTGGAGACCAGCGTCGGGTGACACAGCCGCTGTCAGCTCGTGTAGTGTATGACCCCCTGTCACCGATCAGTCAGGTAGTGTGAACGCCACAACGACTTCAACACTTCCGTCACAACACGGCAAGTTGAGTCGTGTGAACAGCACGGCCATCGGCCGACGCTGGAAGTCGTGTCCAACCAAACCAGAACCAAAGACACTATCATAAAATACAGTCTGCATTATCATCTCTAATTCATAATTCTTATCATTTCAAGTTTTAACTTTCAACTTACTCTTTTCTTAGCAAACATCTCATTTCCTCTAGCTCATGTTAACTGTGAATGAAATGTAATCTGCGTTCAATAAAGTAGTAGTCATACATGTGAAACAACAAACCTGGATTTGAACATTTTTCAGTTACCTAGCCAGGTAAAACTCCCAAATTCCAGAGTGAAAACAAATGGCGTGCTTATTGTAAAACACTGGTGTAGCATGGCTAAAACTTAGCTATCAATTTTAATAAATTTATGAGAATTAATACCCAATTATGAATTTTCATATTCAGAAAATATTCATCATAAAAAGCTCTCATTTAAAAAAGGGGCACCACCGGAGTTGTTATTATCCTAGAGTCT
>NW_024042491.1:0-18135 GCF_014851395.1 Micropterus salmoides | reverse complement strand
ACTTTCATGGATTTTATGCTGTCCCTTTTTATGTTTGTAATGAAGACTAGAGAACACCCATCTTCCCCAGAGGCCCAGAAACGTATACATGTAGGTAATATTAAAAGTCTTGTCTTTACATTCTCCGTTTTGTCCTTTAACCTTTGTACTGGGTGACTAATATTAAATTAAGCTATTGTGAGCAGACGGGTAATCTGTGAGAAAAACACCTGCTGTTTGTAGATGGTCTACACTGAGATACTTAGTAGCCTACTGAATCAATGCAACCCTACCCATGACCCCACAAATACATTTAAAAGTACTTTTACAAATACATTTTTTTACAAATTGACCTTAAACATGTTTGTACAGCAGGATTATCTAACATTCCCTGCTTAAAACACATCACATCCACCTCCTAACACTGCATTTTCTGCTCTCTGTGACGTAGTCACCGTGAACTAAGCTTCTAACCACAGGTCAGGAGCTGTAGTTCCAACTATGCAACTTAACAACAGTTGGTGCGAACGTTCGTCTGAACTATGGTTTCAGGGAACACCTGCGTCGCTTAACGATGGTTCGTACCGTGTAAGTTACCAACTTAGTTACCTCCGTAGTTCCAACTAGGGTTTTAGGAAACACCTGTGTCGTGTTACAGGCCTCAAGCAAGAGTTACCTGTGAACAGATATTGTGTCCTGTTTTGTAGAGGAAAAGCAGAGACAGGAGATGTCACTTGTTATCGTTCAGCAGGCTGATCTCTTTCTTTATTACAGAATTTATCTCTTTTTTCCCTCCTTCACTTAAACCACGTTGACCACATTCCTTTTAACAATTTACACTTTTAGGTTCCCACTAACAGCATGGAAGTTAATAATAACATATTTTACAAATTATATATCAGTTCAACAGAAATAGCTGGTACTGTAACTCACACTTGTTTACTAGCTCCAAAATCGTATAGATCCAGTATCTTTGATACTGTTAAGCCTACTTGTTTCACACTTCCACAACATTCTCACATACAACATATAAAAACAATACAGAGGCCTACATTATACAAGAGACACGTTTTTTTAACCTTATCAACATGTTACACTGTTCAGTATTATTATGGTGACAGGACTTGAATGCAGGACTTGACACATCCTCAACTCAACAAACTTTAAATAATCGTAGCTCAACCTTTAGCTTTAGCAAATACAAAGAAAAGTGCAATGTCCAGGAGCAATGACCATAAACACTACAAACGTCGGAAGGCCGCCATGTTGGTTACACTTTCTACACAGGTGCTAGCTACACTTTTAATTAACTGAATAAACCACTGTTTTACACATCAAACGTTGTCAGAACAACATACTAAGGGCTTTAAAAGTCCATAGAGATGTATTGCAGCAAAATATCACACATTACTAACCTGTTTTGTGCAGAGACAGGAGATGTCACTTGTGGTCGTTCAGCAGGCTGTTACCTGGCGGCCCTACTAGCGCTCACATAAGAGGACACTCCCTCTTGTGGCGTCGTTAAGCAATTACACCCTCAGAAATACTACTCAAACCCCGTGAAAATACATTCACATTATGCCCCTTTTTTACAGGCTATTACACAAAATCTTAACAATTGTGACAACATATTTGTAGGTGTCACAGTCGCTTAACGATGGTTCGTACCGTGTAAGTTACCAACTTAGTTACCTCCGTAGTTCCAACTAGGGTTTTAGGAAACAGTTGCGTCGCAACTGCAAAGTTCCAACCAAGGAAGTTGCTACCGCAGTCAGCAACGATGCTTTTGGGAAACACACCCCTGTTCAAGATGATTAAAACCACCAAAACATTTGTTTATTTGATGACTTTTCACAGTGATGAACTTTACTCTTGTTTTCTTTCTCTCGCAATATCTCTGACATCTAAACCAGCAACAACAACAACAACTAAACCAACAACAACTAAACCAGCAACAACAACAACAACTAAACCAACAACAACTAAACCAGCAACAACAACAACAACTAAACCAGCAACAACTAAACCAGCAACAACAACAACAACTAAACCAACAACAACAACTGAAAACACAAAATCAACAACCAATGGTGCTACAACAAAACTACAAGGTAGTAACTCATCTTTCTCTGGAGTCTCTCTGTCTTCCTGTCAGCCTCTTTCTCTTCCTGTACTGAACTTCATTATTTTATTCATGTTTTTTTTGTTTGTTGTACAGGTTTAGTTTTTGGTGTTTTTTTATGGCAAAAGATAAAAGCTTCTTTAATTAGGTCACATTTTCAGAAAAGACAAAACTGGCCATTCATCATAGTAAAATACAGAAAATAGGAAGTGATCAAGAAATTATTATTCATTAATTTATTTAGGGCTGACCCCACATAGTCAAAGGTTTGATGCTTCGATGGGCGGAGTCTGATTCAACTGTCAATCTCACAGTTGAAACTTCGCATCAAAATGAGGATCATGGCATTTTGGCGATATGGGGGTGCTCAATGTCTGTTTTTACATAGAACTACCTGTTTTCTCCCAGTAAGTTAATATACAGTCTAGCTCTGCGGTAGTGGCAGAGAGATGGAGCCCCTGCGTCCCCGCTATTGTGCCGAGTTGTCCGCACCTCGCGGGACTTTCGGATCATTTATCACCATTGATAAACCTCACAAAGAATATTATCCATCCATCGTCAACCGCTTATCCTGCGTACAGGGTCGCGGGGAAAGAATATTATATTATTTTTAAATAGTACTTGAAATAGACCCGCAAGGAACCGCAACGTGCATGCATTTGTAGGCCGCACGGCACGCATGAAAAACTCTGCATAAGACCGGTGAAAGGCCGGCGAGCAGAGCTGAGAGGAAATGATCAACAGCAAGCCTCAGTTTATCTGTAACGTTAAATGTACAATGTAAGTTACACTGACTAATGATGATAGAGGCTGCAATCCCCCACAATCGCCGTGCACAAACACACACTGATTCCACTATCAGTCGACTTTGGGCAAGACTTGACAATTCTGATTGGACCATGTCAATCGTTAGTTGGGGACAGCCCTAAATTCATTATTGATTCTCTCTCTCTCAATTTTCAAATTTCAATTTTCAGTTTCAAAGTGGCTTGATTGGCATGAAAGAATAATGTTCATATTACCAAAGCAACAGTAATACATTAAAAGAAAACAAACAAACAACAATAATAACATTGTCGCTATAGTAACGGTATGATGGTTTCATATTTGTGTTCCTCTGGTTGTCTTCAGGTTTTGACATGTACGTGTATATTTAGCTGCAATTATTTCACATCTTTGTGTTTCACCTAGTAGGTATGGAAGTTTTCCTTTATTATTTTTGGTCTCATATTCAGGATAGGTTTCAGTAATTTTAGATCTTTGTGTTTTTCAGGTGTTGTGAAGAAGTGTTATGTATTATGGAAGTGTGTCATTTTCTATTTCCTGTGATGTACAAAGTGAGCAGATCCTTTCCTCTCTAGGAAGCCAGGTTAGGTTTACTGTCAGGGCCCAGGTGAGACAGAATTCATGCAGCTGCTGGAGTCTTAGGACTTACTGTAGTCATCTGCAAATAGAAGGCATTTAATCTGTGTGTCATGCAGTGTGAGGCCGGGTGCTGCAGATTTTTCTATTATTTGAGCCCGTTCTCATCTCAGGGTGTCCAATACCGACGCTTTCAGAAAAAGTGACAAAGCATAGTTATTTGGGAGAGACCGTAGGAACTGTGATTGGTCAGCTGGGTAGCCTCGCAATACCTCCGACAGGAATGCCCCGTGCTTTGGAGTAAACTTTACAAGCGGGCAAACCAGCCATTCACGTTAGCGGAGGGCTAAAAAGGAAGTTAGCCTGCTCGGCCGGCAAAAGTCAACACAGTGGACGCTGAAGCGCTGCCACCTACAGCTGTGCACGTCGACCGCAATGTGCACAGCTGTAGGGTTAGCCGCCAACGTCAAATAATTAAGCTTTGTCACGTTGTCTCACAGCGTTGGTAATGACGCACTGAGATGAGAACGTGTTGGTGCTTTGGGTTTTATACATATATTGAAGACAGTTAGAATGCATTGGTTTTATGATGTCATATGTTTTCCCTCCAACAACACACTCAATAAGTTTAAAGAATAAGACATCTCTCTCTCTCTCTCTCTCTCTGTGCGCATGCGTTGAGTGAGGTGCGTGGAGCGTGTGTGACGGCGGTGAAAGGTACGAGTGTTTGAAAAACTTTTTCTACCCTTTTCTATCTTTGGTAATTGTTTTTTGGTATTTATAAATTGGGGTTTTAGGGAATATTGGTGAGGAAGGTGGTTAGTTTTGGGTGAGTTTGACTCCCAGTCGGTGCACTGGGAGAATGGCAGCAGTGCGGAAAGTTTGGAGTTTCTAACGAGGCGTCACGGTGTGAAAATCGATGCTACTGCAAGTATAGAGGAGTGTAGTTTAGCGGTGAGTGCAGTAGTTGGTCATGAGAATGTTTTATCGGCGTCGCGAATGAACAACGCGATTGTTTTGTTCGTTAAGACGATCGAATTGGCGAACTTGTTGGTGGAGAGAGGTTTAGAGATTGGTGGTATTTTTACCTCAGTGCTACCTCTCTCTACGCCGTCTAAGAGAGTAACGTTATCTAACGTGCCGCCGTTCATCAAGAACGAAGTTCTGGTTGGAAAGCTCTCGAGGTATGGGAAACTGGTCTCTCCCATTAAGATGATTTGATTGGAAGTAAGTCATCGTTGTTGAAACATGTGGTGTCTTTCAGGCGTTATGTTTATATGGTACTGAAAGGTAACGTTGAGGAACTTGATCTGACTCTAAATTTTCGACATGAAGAATTTAATTACGTGATATATGCTACAACTAATACAATGAGGTGTTTTGGTTGCGGTGAAAATGGACACCTTATTCGTGGTTGTCCAAAAAGAGAGGAAAACGTAAATAAAACTGCATCAACTGTTGCTTCAGAAAGTGCAACTGAAGTGCAGAATGAAATGGCTACAGTTGTTGAGGAGATGCCGGGTCCAAGCAGGGCGTCGGTTGCTCCTAAAGTAGTAGAGAAGGTTTCTGAGATTGTGGAAAATTCAGAAATTGTTGGAAAAGTCGGTGTAGCTGCAGCTGGGGAGAAAGAGGGTATATGTTCCCAGAGGACAGAACAAGCAGTTTTTGATTCAGATGATGGCAGTAACAGTGAAGACGAGGCTATGGTAAATCCAGAAGATGGTGATTCTGTGTTGGGAGATGAAGAATGTCTCTTTAAAATCCCCCAAAAAGGAAGTTGTTGGAATGCCCTGCTGGAAAAAAAAGCAAAAAGAATAGATGGCATTCATATGAGCCAGACTGACACTGAGAGCGAAAGTGACATTTCAGAATGTAGTGTCACTGCTAGTCTGCCCCAAAGTGGTTTCTCTAGCCGAACGTACACTGTTGTGGACATTAAGTCATTTTTGAAAATAACAAAAAATGTGAAAAAAGTCAAACTAGAGGAGTATTTTCCAGACATAATACAGTTTATCGAGAAGGTAAAGATTTTTAGAAGTGAAAGTTGTTTCACTAATCAAGAGGTTTACCGTCTTAAGAAAATTATTACGAAATTAAGTAGTCAGTCAGGCCCAGTGAAAACAGCCAGAATGGGTAAATTGAGGCATCTTTTATGGCTTTGTTTCTTTTGCTCTCTTTCTTTATCCTTTATGGGGGAAATACATTTTGCTTCCTTGAATGTTAATGGAGCAAGAGATTTTAAGAAGAGAGCTCAAGTTTTTGAATTAATGAAATATAAGAAAATTGATGTGTTGTTTTTACAAGAGACACATACTGATGTATCAAATGCTGTAGACTGCGTAAAAGGATTTGATGGATTAGTGATTTTAAGCCATCATACCTCATTGAGTGGTGGAGTTGCAGTGTTATTTTCAAAAGATTTTACTCCATACTCTTATAGTATAGAGGAAAAAATGAAAGGAAGGTTGCTGAAGATTAAAGCTGTATTTGAAAATAGTTCTTTTGTTTTTGTCTGTGTATACGCTCCAACTATGGCATTGGAAAGAATGATATTTTTGAACACTTTGGATGATGTTTTAAATGAGTGTTATAATGATGATTTTTTAATGTTAGGAGGGGATTTTAATTGTACTGAAAATGTCATAGATCGAAATCATGTTGAACCACACATGCAATCCAGAAAGAGGCTAATTCAAATGAAAAAGTCTCATAGCATAATTGATATATGGAGGAATTTCCATGGTATACAGAGACAGTATACTTGGGCTCATGCTCATGAAAATCAGTTATCGCTGGCAAGGCTTGATAGATTCTATGGATTTAAGCATCAATTAAGCATGTTTAGAGAATGTTCAATAAGTCCGGTTTGTTTTTCCGATCACAGCTTGATAAAATGTGTTGTAGCAAAAAGTTTTGTCAAATCAAAAAGTGCTTATTGGCATTTTAACAATAATTTATTATCTGACTTTTTTTTTAGAGAAGTTTTTAAAGAGTTCTGGACAAATGCTAAAGCTATGAAATCATCTTTCTTAACATTGCAGCAGTGGTGGGATTTTGTTAAAATACAAATCAAACAATTGTGTCAACAATATACTCAAACGCCACAAGAGACAAAAATACCTCAATGAGTATGTTAGAAGAAGAGTTGATGAAGCTACAAGAGCTTGCAGAGTCCACAAAAGATGCCACCCATATAGAGCACATAAAAAGGAAAAAAAAAAATTATCTGACATGCTAGGTTGTGCAACACAAGGTGCTATCATTAGATCCCGTTTTCAAAGTGCAGAATTAATGGATGCTCCTTCTAAATTCTTTTTCAGTCTAGAAAAAAAGACAAATCCCTCAGATATTAGGAAGAGAGCTGTACTTTTTTACAAAGAGTTGTACAAAAGTGAAATTTCTGAAGAGCAAGATGATAATTAGAATTTTTTTGAAAATTTACCTCAGATAACTAAAAATGCAAATGAGGAAATTAGTAGAACTTTGAGTTTAGTTGAGCTCGAAAATGCCCTTAAAAGAATGGAAAATGGAAAAGCACCAGGTATTGATGGCATTACAACTGAATTTTATAAATCTTTTTGGGTAGAAATAGGTCCAGAATTATTAACAGTTTTTAATGAGAGTCGGGCAGATGGACAACTGCCTAGAAGCTGCCGTAGAGCAATTATTACTTTATTGCCTAAAAAAGGAGATTTAAACGACATCAAAAATTGGAGACCAGTAAGTTTATTGTGTAATGACTATAAAATATTGTCTAAAGCTTTGGCAATCAGATTGGGGGAAGTCATTGAATCGATTATTCATCCAGATCAGTCATATTGCGTACCAGGAAGGAGAATCTTGTTCTTGATAATGTTTCTTTTATCAGAGATATTTTTTACTGTGGAAAAATTTTAACGTAGATTTTGGTATGATAGCAATCGATCAAGAGAAGGCTTTCGACAGAGTCGAGCATATTTATTTATGGAGTGTTTTAAAAGCCTTTGGTTTTAGTTCGGAGTTTATTGAAGTGATTAAGATGATGTATTGTGGCGTTGAGAGTATATTAAAGATTAATGGTGACTTATGCTCTCCATTTAGTGTCTACAGGGGTGTCAGACAAGGCTGTGCGCTGTCAGGCATGTTGTACACCTTAGCCATAGAACCCCTGTTAAAAAAACTAAGATCTAATGTGTGTGGACTGTGTATGCCAAATTGTGCTACTGTTAAGTAGTAAGTTATCAGCATACGCTGATGATGTCATTGTCATAATCAGTGAAAAATCCAGTCAATGTTAATCGATTTCTTCTGGGACAGAATGCACTGGGTATCAAAAAGTGTGTTGTATTTATCAAAAGACGAAGGAGGACTTGGGTTGATACACTTGCAGAGCAGAACGGCTGCATTTCGTCTGCAATACGTACAGAGACTTTTGAAGTGCTCCTCAGAGTCCAGTTGGATGGCGGCTGCCTGTGCGATCCTCCGGAATATCGAAGGGCTAGGACTGGACAAAACTTTATTCTGGTTGGACTCTCAAAGACTGAAAATATCTAATTGTCCAGTTTTTTATCGTAACTTATTAAAAGTTTGGTCTCTGTTTAAGAAAAGTAGGGAAATCAATGTTGCTTCTCTGTTTTGGCTACTTCGAGAACCATTGGCTCACATTTGGATTTATCATGTGAGTTTTCTTTTGCCATACCAGAAAGGACTTTGTGTAACGCCAAGCTGACAGAAATTGGTCATCTACATCAAATAACAGGACCTGCTTTTAGGAATGTGACCGCGATTGCTGAGCATCTAGGACTCAAATCATGCCGTATAGTAGAAAAAGCACTTGAAAAGTGGAGATCGGCCCTCACTGAGGAAGAGACAGAACTGCTGGATCATTACTCACAGGGGTTAATAAACCCTGATTGTAAAGACCCTTTTCCGAAGTTGGGTATTTCTCCCATTTTGGGAGAACACAACAGCATGTTTTTACATTGTAAAGAAATAATGATTGTGGGTTCAAATGTTGTACTTGGGAAAGAATTGTACAAGGTTTGTGTAAAAGTTTTTAATAAGAAATGTTTAGATAACAAGTGTGATACACCATGGCGAAATATACTTAATCTTGCTGTCGATGAAAAGCCAGAATGGAGAGCCTTGTATAAGTCACCATTAATCAAAAAAACTGGGGATTTACAGTGGAGAGTGTTACATGGTGCTATTGCAGTAAATGCATTCGTCTCCTTGATCAATTCTGAAGTGACTGAAGGCTGCCCTTTTTGTTTGGAAAAAGAGACTATTTTTCATGCTTTTATGCACTGTGGGAGGTTAAAACCTTTATTTGATATTTAGAGAAAATGTTTTGATTCTTTTAATGAGGTTTTTTCAATGAAAGTGTTTATTTGTGGATTTAAATATGTGAAGAAATTTCGTCATAAGTGTCAATTGTTGAATTTCTTGATAGGTCAGGCAAAAATGGTGATTTATACCACAAGGAAAGAAAAAATTGAGCAAAATGTTTGTAACAGTTTGGTAGCAATTTTTATAAAATTAGTCAAATCTAGGATTTTGATTGATTATCATTATTATAGATTAATGCATGATTTTTTATCCTTTGAGGTAAGATGGTGTCTAAATAAGGTCCTTTGTGAAATTGTTGAAGAAAAGTTGCTGTTTTCTATCTTTTAAGATTTTTATTGGTCTTTAAATTAATGATGTTGTTTGGCAGTTTGTAATAGTTATTGTGTATATTGCAATTAAAAAGGGTTTTGAAAATCAAATCTCTCTCTCTCTCTCTCTCTCTCTCTCTCTCTCTCTCTCTCTCTCTCTCTCTCTCTCTCTCTCTCTCTCTCTCCTCTTCTGAGTCTAAAGTCTGAATGTCAGAGTGACACTCGGCTGTGGGTGGAGATATTCTCTTATTCAGTCAGACGTGTTCACACAACACAAAATAACAAAATCACCAATAAGATGTCCTGTTTTATTCTCTTTCCAGGTTGGTGGTGGTTTGTTGCAGTTGCAGCTCTCTTAATAACTGTTGTTATTGTTGTTGCTCTCATCAGATGGAAGAAAACTAAAGGTGAGAGCAACCACAGATATTATAAACAAGAAGTTTTGATGAACCTGGATTTTTATTGTTGAAGCTAAAGTCGACTCTCTTTTGTCTCTTCAGGAAAAAAACCCCAGATGGATGAAAACACTGTGAGTTTTACGGCTGAGTAATCAAATGTTTCTACAGTTATGACAGAGCTGAATCAGCTGCTCTCTGACAGAGTCATCCAAATCTAAACAGCCTTCACAGAGCCAGTGTTTGACCACATGGAAGTAGACTCTGTTTGTTTGTTGTTTTCAGGGACGGAGCTTAAACCCTGCAGTGAGTCCAGAAAGCAGTCAGGACACGGTGAGATCTCACACTACACCCAGGACAAAGTTACACTCACTGTTTTTAGATTTGTTGTTCAAAATGTAGCTCTATGAGACACACAGTGACTCTTGAATCTAAGTTCTTTCTGCAAGAGAAGAAGTGGGGAGTCTGATGATGCAGCTGGACGACACCAGAACAGACCAGAACACAATCAAGTCCACATGTTACTGAGCAGCCATTATGTTGTCTTCTCTGTGTAGGCTGATCCTGAAGATGGTGTTTCCTACGCCTCCATCAGCTACACCAGGAAGACCAACAGTAAATGCCGGGTAAGCTGTCTGATTGGTTCTAGTGATGATGGCAGTGAATGAAAACACTTCTCTCATTTAATGTTGTGTAATTTCTGTGTTGTGCTGTTTGTCTCTTTTCCAGGTTCTGGGTAAAGATGGTGATGATGAAGATGATGCAGTGATCTACAGCAGCGTGAAAGCTTCCTCTTCTTCTGCCGGAGCCTCAGCTGATCCCAGCGACCTCTACGCCACCGTCAACTAACCAAACAAATAAGAGACCACAGTGTAGTTACAGCTCATATCATTACAGGTAATTTACACTGAGAACTGATAAATGTTTTATTTGAATTATTTTATGATAATATATGGGACATTTAGCTTGATGAACTTGCTGTCAGGCACTTTAATGTGCTAGTGCTGTGTTGTAGTTAAACATGTATTAGTTTTACTGTTATTTCTGTATCAGCTGTTATTGTTTGATATGCAGTCATTTTAACACCTATATTTCTGTAGAGGTTTAACACCTCCAGAGCTCTTTGCACCTTTTCTTCTTCTCTTCCTTTCATGTGGTGAAACAGGTCATTGACACAAATACAAAGTGTGAACTTGAGGCTCAGTGTGAATCTAAATATAGTTTATTCTAACTGTCATGTTTCAGAGGAAACTGGCAGTGGTGAAGCCGTTCCCACGAGTCAGAGACAGGAAATATAAAGACCAAGTTCAGTTTTACTTGATCCAGGCAGGCAGAGTCAGAACAGCAGGTAATAATGCTGCATTTGACACATGGAGTTGGATTTTCCCAGTTTCCAGTCGTAAATTCCAACTTGAACGCCCCCTTAAGGAGACAGAGTGTTACACACTTCTCTGCACTTCCATTTCAGCTTTTACCAAAACTCCATAGTGACGGCGTCTGCCCCCCCGACCATTTAAATTAATTAAATCAAAGATAAACTGAAGAGGAGCTGTGCATAAAACTGTAATAAAAGTTAAAACCACTGCTGTAATAGTATAAAAGAAATTAAAGGTGTAAATGTATAAATAAATAACAGAATATGATGCAGTATTTAGCTGCAATTTTTGGACAATGCACGTTTGTTTTTTCTATATTTAAATTGCAAATAAACGTTTCTCAAAGCATTTTTATTGTTAGTTCACATTTCTTGGTGCAAGCTATTTTTCAGAACATTATTAACAAATGCTCTCAAAAAGTGATGTGGACAAAATCAGCCATTTCAAAATGTGGTGGGGACACATGTCCCCAGTGTAAATGACATGTTGATTCCACATTCAGACTTAAGACACATGAACACAGAAAAACTCAGAAGAATGACTTCACAACTCGGGAAATGGGACGGTCTGAGTTTTAGTTACCCACTAGATGAAACTAAAACTTAAGTGTTTTTATCTGCTTTAAAACACGTCTGGTTGTTAGACCGGTTCAGAAGCAGCTCTGCATGACGACTGTTGGAGCCTTTAGATCTTTTTCACAGCAGACGTGTTTAATTGTCAGGACTCTGAAACTGAAGCAGCTAAATGGAATCCAGCCATCATTAATTGTTTAATTTAAATCTGTTTTCCTGCTGTGCTGTGTCAAAATGTCTTCTATGAAAAAAACAGATGTGTGTGTTTTGGTCAGGTTAGTATTGAATCTGGATATTTTCCCCTTCAGGCCAGTAGGGGCTGATTAATGTTATTGTGCAGGTCCTGACTGGGACATAATATAATGCTCCTGAACACTGAGTTGTTTTAGATCGAGGGAAGTTTCATCAACTGCAACAAGTCAAACTTTAAGTTCTCTGCATCTCACACTGTGAAATCATCTGTGTTTGTTTACTGAAGCCATCAGTTAGCAGCAAGCCAGTAGGACTGTCAACAAATCCCACGAAAAGTACTATTAAAACCAGTCAGTGACCTTCACTGCTGCACTGGGTGACACGTTCTGAAGAAAACAACATTTATCTTAACCAACAATCTTCACACGTCAACTTCCTCTTCTTCTTCTTTTAAGGAGATGAAACTCGTCATTGTCAGAAATACACCGGACTGAACAAACTGTGAACTTGAGCCTTAATATAGTTTGTTTGTTTCAGTGTTAGTTTGGCTCAGTGCAGAAACATATTCCTTTGTCTCGTGATCAGTGACTTTGTCGTATGTGTTTGTAGATGGTGGATCTTTGTCAGGCTGCTGTGACCTCTGACCTCTGACCTCTTTACTGTTGGCTGCATCTCATACTGCTGATCAATAATTTGGGGTCTCCGTCAGTCACTGTGGGTGAGAGATGTTACGACCCCTCCCCCTTCCTGCTTCCTTCTCCTGCAGGAGGCTGCAGGCAGGGAGGCTGATTGGGCAATCACCTGTGCAGCTCTCTTCAGAGCTTATTTAGCCAGGACTGATCAGTCTTTTGTTCTCTCTCCTCCTAAGTCAGCGTCTGACTGGGTTTGTTTTGTGTCTTTTTGGTTTATCCTGACCACACACACACACACACACACACACACACACACACACACACACACACACACACACACACACACACACACACACACACTCATCCATTCACTGCTGACACAACTGATATTCATACTTTTCCACACAACATATTTTGGTGATCATTTGACCCTTCTTTTACTTTTATTATAAATCCTACCATTTGCGTTCAAACCTGTTGTGTCTCACCTCCTTTTTGTCACGGACTAAGAGCTGGCTTGTGACAAGTGGGGGCTCGTCTGGAACTTGTTGTTATTGGTGTTGATCGGCTTGTTTTGTGTAGCATCCAGCTATTTGGTATTTGTTTACCAGTCTGTGAGGTAAATGTCAGGTTTGGTTAGGTCAGTTAAAGCTCCGTAGGAGAGAGGTTCATGGTCCTTTTGTCAGTGGTTTAGCTCTGCTGGCTGAATTTGTTTTGTTGGACCGTAGCTGGGTTTTCTAGTGTGAGCAGGAGAACTTTCCCCTGTTAGGCTTAACAGCGATTTCCCTTCGTGGTGTGGTGGTTTAGGTGGCGGTGAACGTGGGTAGAGCTTTGCTCGGGAGCACCTCCGCGGCTGTGACGGGGTCACTGGCTTTCTGGTTGCCCTTTTTCACCCCACTGGTTTCGAGTGCATAAGTACCCTCCACAATTAGCTGCACGAAGACTAGGGGGGAGTTGGCTAGATAGTCATTGTTGAAGTTAGCATGGGTATAGGGGGAGTCTTCTGCTCAGGTAGCCCAGGGTTTTATCTGTAATGGAGGGCGTAGTGCATCATTTAAAACTGACACCTGCCGATATTGTCGTGCCAACGGTCATTGGAAGAATGATGCCCCGTGTTGAAAGTAGACAGGCTGTTTCTTCAACCATACAATTTAGACATACGCCATTTTAATGCCATGTGTTTCTTTTCCTATTCCTCTACTCTCTTTGTTTGTTTCCCTGTTCTTCCTCTTAAAGTGCTTGTTTCATTTATTTAATTTATATTTATATATTATTTTTTTAACACACACACAAGCTTACGTTGATTTATTTATTTGATTTCAATTTTTAATATATTTTTTAAACACACACACGCAACCTGTTTATTTATTTATTTATTTTTTTTTAATTCTTCATTTTTTTAACACACATATGCGCTTTGATTGCTTTACGCTTTAATTACTTGTTTAATGAAATGTATGGGATTGATTGTTCTTATGTTGTATGTATGATGCTTTGGCAATATTGTTGTTACACATTCATGCCAATAAAGCTAATTTGAATTGAATGCAGCTTGATTAGTAAAGTATGGCACATGGGTAATGTGTTGATAAATTATGGATTAGCTTGATTATATTGTAACATAAATGGTTATGAGTGTATATTGTACTGCTAACTGCTCTATGCCAAATTCAAGGTTTTAGAAGAACCTTGTTCTTAAGGGGGGATGTTACGACCCCTTCCTTCTCCTGCAGGAGGCTGCAGGCAGGGAGGCTGATTGGGCTGCACCTGTGCAGCTCTCTTCAGAGCTTATTTAGCCAGGACTGATCAGTGTTTTGTCTTCCAACCAACGATACTTCAACAAAACTACAAGGTAGTAACTCATCTTTCTCTGGAGTCTCTCTGTCTTCCTGTCAGCCTCTTTCTCTCCACATAATAAACACATGAATCTAACTTTTGATTAAGTGTTTCATTTAGTTGTTTTTGATTTTTTCTGTTCTACAGCTCGTGCAGATTGTTCTGCTCTGGACTACATAATGTTGGTTATGCGTGTGGCTGAACTCCTCCTAATTACTGTGATTACTGTTCTTCATCAGAGCTCGAGGTGAGAACATTCAGACCAACATTTGTTGACACTGATTAACATAACCTGTGAGTTTAGAGCTGAATTTTCTCTGTGATTTATTTACCTGGTAACCAGAGACTACCTGACAACAACACAGTGACCTACAGCAGCGTGAAAGCTTCCTCTTCTTCTGCTGGAGCCTCAGCTGATCCCAGCGACCTCTACGCCACCGTCAACAAACCAAACAAATAAGAGACCACAGTGTAGTTACAGCTCATATCATTACAGGTAATTTACACTGAGAACTGATAAATGTTTTATTATTTGAATTATTTTATGATAATATATGGGACATTTAGCTTGATGAACTTGCTGTCAGGCACTTTAATGTGCTAGTGCTGTGTTGTAGTTAAACATGTATTAGTTTTACTGTTATTTCTGTATCAGCTGTTATTGTTTGAAATGCAGTCATTTTAACACCTATATTTCTGTAGAGGTTTAACACCTCCAGAGCTCTTTGCACCTTCTTCTTCTTCGTCTTCCTTTCATGTGGTGAATCAGGTCATTGACACAAAACAAAGTGTGAACTTGAGGCTCAGTGTGAATCTAAATATAGTTTATTCTAACTGTCATGTTTCAGAGGAAACTGGCAGTGGTGAAGCCGTTCCTACGAGTCAGAGACAGGAAATATAAAGACCAAGTTCAGTTTTACTTGATCCAGGCAGGCAGAGTCAGAACAGCAGGTAATAATGCTGCATTTGACACATGAAGTTGGATTTTCCCAGTTTCCAGTCGTAAATTCCAACTTGAACGCCCCCTTAAGGAGACAGAGTGTTACACACTTCTCTGCGCTTCCATTTCAGCATTTACCAAAACTTCATAGTGACGGCGTCTGCCCCCCCGACCATTTAAATTAATTAAATCAAAGATAAACTGAAGAGGAGCTGTGCATAAAACTGTAATAAAAGTTAAAACCACTGCTGTAATAGTATAAAAGAAATTAGGAGAATTAAAGGTGTAAATGTATAAAAATATAACAGAATATGATGCAGTATTCAGCTGCAATTTTTGGACAATGCACGTTTGTTTTTTCTATATTTAAATTGCAAATAAACGTTTCTCAAAGCATTTTATTTGTTAGTTCACATTTCTTGGTGCAAGCTATTTTTCAGAACAACATCAGCCATTTCAAAATGTGGTGGGGACACATGTCTCCAGTGTAAATGAGATTTGTTGATTCCACATTCAGACTTAAGAGCACATGAACACACCCTGAAGTCAGAAGAATGACCATCTGAGTTTTAGTTACCCACTAGATGTAACTAAAACTTAAACACTGAACGGTATCACTTTCTATGAAGGTCATCGCTATAATGACTTATGCATATATTTATAACACGATATAATGCATCCATAAGACATTATAATAGTTGTTATAATCACTACAAACATGCATTAGGCGCTATAGCACAGTTCATAATGTATTATGACCTTCTGATTTAATGTTTTATAACTAATAGTAACAGCAGTTTAACAATCTCCGACCATGTTCCATAACACATTATAACCACCGACTCTGCCTCCTTATGAATACACTTTAGTCACCG
Organism: Micropterus salmoides; assembly: GCF_014851395.1. Taxonomy (NCBI): domain Eukaryota; kingdom Metazoa; phylum Chordata; class Actinopteri; order Centrarchiformes; family Centrarchidae; genus Micropterus; species Micropterus salmoides. Next base: position 2,218 of record NW_024042491.1, on the reverse strand, counting down.
TTTAGACTTAGTGATATAAAATGGAATAATAACTTATAGTAATGTTTAATGTTATATAGTGTCTTTGTTTGCTTAGGTAAAGTGTTAAAATATCTATCCCTGTATAATATATTACAGGTGGACATGATACCATATGAACTAATTATAAGAACTTATAACACTAATTGTTTGCTTTAAGTAAAGTGACACATTTGCGCAGGAAAACAACTTTATACAGTGAAGAATGACACCTGACTGATTAAAGGAACAATCTGATGATTTGCAATATTTTTTTATTATTTTCAACAAATCCCACGAAAAGTACTATTAAAACCAGTCAGTGACCTTCACTGCTGCACTGGGTGACACGTTCTGAAGAAAACAACATTTATCTTAACCAACAATCTTCACACGTCAACTTCCTCTTCTTCTTCTTTTAAGGAGATGAAACTCGTCATTGTCACAAATACACCGGACTGAACAAACTGTGAACTTGAGCCTTAATATAGTTTGTTTGTTTCAGTGTTAGTTTGTCTCAGTGCAGAAACATATTCCTTTGTCTCGTGATCAGTGACTTTGTCGTATGTGTTGTAGATGGTGGATCTTTGTCAGGCTGCTGTGACCTCTGACCTCTGACATCTTTACTGTTGGCTGCATCTCTATTGCTGATCAAGAATTTGGGGAAGAATTGATTCATAGGGAGAAAGAGAACTAATGAAAGCAGTTGATGATACTCAGTTAAATTTGGCTATGAGTTTAAGGACTAAAGATAATGGATCAGCAGACTATTGGACATCACTGATCACAGAATGCCTTGGTTTGCCTTACTGTGTGTCGCTGGCCTGTCTTGGCCTGTTGCACGGGTCCCCACGCTAGCTGCCCGATTCCTGGCTCTCTGCTAGGGAATTTTCCGGAGGTTCTCCGTGTCTGAATGAAGAAAAACAGTCCAGTGTTGACCGTCCTCGGCCTGGCATTTAGGCTGTTCTGGTTTGGATGTCCTTTGGGTTACTGCTGGCAAGGCGGGCCCACGTGGCTGGGTCCGGGCTTCGGTGGGAGCAGTGTAAGGTAGCTCGACGGAATAACTTAAAAGAACTTGGTTGTTCTTTAATTAAAGTAACTTAACGGTCTGATAACTTTTAACAAACAAACAAAAGAAAAAAAAAGCAAGTAAAGTTCCAAATTTATTTGATATAAAATGAACAAATCCACACTGGTTTGTTCACGACAGTCCTTTTGTCAGTGGTTTAGCTCTGCTGGCTGAATTTGTTTTGTTGGACCTTAGCTGGGTTTTCTAGTGTGAGCAGGAGAACTTTCCCCTGTTAGGCTTAACAGCGATTTCCCTTCGTGGTGTGGTGGTTTAGGTGGCGGTGAACGTGGGTAGAGCTTTGCTCGGGAGCACCTCCGCGGCTGTGACGGGGTCTCTGGCTTTCTGGTTGCCCTTTTTCCCCCACTGGTTTCGAGTGCATAAGTACCCTCCACAATTAGCTGCACGAAGACTAGGGGGGAGTTGGCTAGATAGTCATTGTTGAAGTTAGCATGGGTATAGGGGGAGTCTTCTGCTCAGGTAGCCCAGGGTTTTCTCTGTAATGGAGGGCGTAGTGCATCATTTAAAACTGACACCTGCCGATATTGTCGTGCCAACGGTCATTGGAAGAATGATGCCCCGTGTTGAAAGTAGACAGGCTGTTTCTTCAACCATACAATTTAGACATACGCCATTTTAATGCCATGTGTTTCTTTTCCTATTCCTCTTCTTTCATTGTTTGTTTCCCTGTTCTTCCTCTTAAAGTGCTTGTCTGGTATTGAGCTTGCAGAACTGGTGTGATGGGAGAATGAAAAACACACAGACGTTACTGTTTCATTTATTTATTTTATTTATTTTATTTTTTTAACACACACACACACACACCACACACACACACACACACACACACACACACACACACACGCTTACCGTTTTATTTTTATTTATTTTAATTTTTTTATATATATATTTTTTTTTTTAACACACACGCTTACCGTTTTATTTATTTTATTTTAAAAATTTTTTTAACACACACACACACACACACGCTTACTGTTTATTTATTATTTTATTTTTATATATTTTTATTTTTTAACACACACACGCTTACCATTTTCTTTCTTATTTTATAAATTTTTAATAGACATATTTTTTTAAACACACACACACGCTTACTGTTTTTATTTATTTTATTTTTATATATTTTTAGTTTTT
>NW_024042490.1:0-42364 GCF_014851395.1 Micropterus salmoides | reverse complement strand
TCTTCCTTTCATGTGGTGAAACAGGTCATTGTCACAAATACAAGTGTGAACTTGAGGCTCAGTGTGAATCTAAATATAGTTTATTCTAACTGTCATGTTTCAGAGGAAACGGCAGTGGTGAGCCGTTCCTACGAGTCAGAGACAGGAAATATAAAGACCAAGTTCAGTTTTACTTGATCCAGGCAGCAGAGTCAGAACAGCAGGTAATAATGCTGCATTTGACACATGGAGTTGGATTTTCCCAGTTTCCAGTCGTAATTCCAACTTGAACGCCCCCTTAAGGAGACAGAGTGTTACACACTTCTCTGCACTTCCATTTCAGCTTTTACCAAAACTCCATAGTGACGGCGTCTGCCCCCCCGACCATTTAAATTAATTAAATCAAAGATAAACTGAAGAGGAGCTGTGCATAAACTGTAATAAAAGTTAAAACCACTGCTGTAATAGTATAAAAGAAATTAAGTGTAATGTATAAATAAATAACAGAATATGATGCAGTATTTAGCTGCAATTTTGGACAATGCACGTTTGTTTTTTCTTATTAAATTGCAAATAAACGTTTCTCAAGCATTTTTATTTGTTAGTTCACATTTCTTGGTGCAAGCTATTTTTCAGAACATTATTAACAAATGCTCTCAAAAGTGATGTGGACAAAATCAGCCATTTCAAAATGTGGTGGGACACATGTCCCCAGTGTAAATGACATGTTGATTCCACATTCAGACTTAAGAACACATGAACACAGAAAAACTCAGAAGAATGACTTCACAACTCGGGAAAGGACGGTCTGAGTTTTAGTTACCCACTAGATGAAACTAAAACTTAGTGTTTTTATCTGCTTTAAAACACGTCTGGTTGTTAGACCGGTTCAGAAGCAGCTCTGCATGACGACGTTGGAGCCTTAGATCTTTTTCACAGCAGACGTGTTTAATTGTCAGGACTCTGAAACTGAAGCAGCTAAATGGAATCCAGCCATCATTAATTGTTTAATTTAAATCTGTTTTCCTGCTGTGCTGTGTCAAAATGTCTTCTATGAAAAGAACAGATGTGTGTGTTTTGGTCAGGTTAGGATTGAATCTGGATATTTTCCCCTTCAGGCCAGTAGGGGCTGATTAATGTTATTGTGCAGGTCCTGACTGGGACATAATATAATGCTCCTGACACTGAGTTGTTTTAGATCGAGGGAAGTTTCATCAACTGCAACAAGTCAAACTTTAAGTTCTCTGCATCTCACACTGTGAAATCATCTGTGTTTGTTTACTGAAGCCATCAGTTAGCAGCAAGCCAGTAGGACTGTCAACAAATCCCACGAAAAGTACTATTAAAACCAGTCAGTGACCTTCACTGCTGCACTGGTGACACGTTCTGAAGAAAACAACATTTATCTTAACCAACAATCTTCACACGTCAACTTCCTCTTCTTCTTCTTTTAAGGAGATGAAACTCGTCATTGTCAGAAATACACCGGACTGAACAAACTGTGAACTTGAGCCTTAATATAGTTTGTTTGTTTCAGTGTTAGTTTGGCTCAGTGCAGAAACATATTCCTTTGTCTCGTGATCAGTGACTTTGTCGTATGTGTTTGTAGATGGTGGATCTTTGTCAGGCTGCTGTGACCTCTGACCTCTGACCTCTTTACTGTTGGCTGCATCTCATACTGCTGATCAATAATTTGGGGTCTCCGTCAGTCACTGTGGGTGAGAGATGTTACGACCCCTCCCCCTTCCTGCTTCCTTCTCCTGCAGGAGGCTGCAGGCAGGGAGGCTGATTGGGCAATCACCTGTGCAGCTCTCTTCAGAGCTTATTTAGCCAGGACTGATCAGTCTTTTGTTCTCTCTCCTCCTAAGTCAGCGTCTGACTGGGTTTGTTTTGTGTCTTTTTGGTTTATCCTGACCACACACACACACACACACCACACACACACACACACACACACACCACACACACACACACACACACACACACACACACTCATCCATTCACTGCTGACACAACTGATATTCATACTTTTCCACACAACATTTTTGGTGATCATTTGACCCTTCTTTTACTTTTATTATAAATCCTACCATTTGCGTTCAAACCTGTTGTGTCTCACCTCCTTTTTGTCACGGACTAAGAGCTGGCTTGTGACAAGTGGGGGCTCGTCTGGAACTTGTTGTTATTTGGTGTTGATCGGCTTGTTTTGTGTAGCATCCAGCTATTTTGGTATTTGTTTACCAGTCTGTGAGGTAAATGTCAGGTTTGGTTAGGTCAGTTAAAGCTCCGTAGGAGAGAGGTTCATGGTCCTTTTGTCAGTGGTTTAGCTCTGCTGGCTGAATTTGTTTTGTTGGACCGTAGCTGGGTTTTCTAGTGTGAGCAGGAGAACTTTCCCCTGTTAGGCTTAACAGCGATTTCCCTTCGTGGTGTGGTGGTTTAGGTGGCGGTGAACGTGGGTAGAGCTTTGCTCGGGAGCACCTCCGCGGCTGTGACGGGGTCACTGGCTTTCTGGTTGCCCTTTTTCACCCCACTGGTTTCGAGTGCATAAGTACCCTCCACAATTAGCTGCACGAAGACTAGGGGGGAGTTGGCTAGATAGTCATTGTTGAAGTTAGCATGGGTATAGGGGGAGTCTTCTGCTCAGGTAGCCCAGGGTTTTATCTGTAATGGAGGGCGTAGTGCATCATTTAAAACTGACACCTGCCGATATTGTCGTGCCAACGGTCATTGGAAGAATGATGCCCCGTGTTGAAAGTAGACAGGCTGTTTCTTCAACCATACAATTTAGACATACGCCATTTTAATGCCATGTGTTTCTTTTCCTATTCCTCTACTCTCTTTGTTTGTTTCCCTGTTCTCCTCTTAAAGTGCTTGTTTCATTTATTTAATTTATATTTTATATATTATTTTTTTAACACACACAAGCTTACCGTTTGATTATTTATTTGATTTCAATTTTTAATATATATTTTTTAACACACACACGCACCTGTTTATTTATTTATTTTTTTTAATTTTTAATTCTTCATTTTTTTTAACACACATATGCGCTTTGATTGCTTTACGCTTTAATTACTTGTTTAATGAAATGTATGGGATTGATTGTTCTTATGTTGTATGTATGATGCTTTGGCAATATTGTTGTTACACATTCATGCCATAAAGCTAATTTGAATTGAATGCAGCTTGATTAGTAAAGTATGGCACATGGGTAATGTGTTGATAAATTATGGATTAGCTTGATTATATTGTAACATAAATGGTTATGAGTGTATATTGTACTGCTAACTGCTCTATGCCAAATTCAAGGTTTTAGAAGAACCTTGTTCTTAAGGGGGGATGTTACGACCCCTTCCTTCTCCTGCAGGAGGCTGCAGGCAGGGAGGCTGATTGGGCTGCACCTGTGCAGCTCTCTTCAGAGCTTATTTAGCCAGGACTGATCAGTGTTTTGTCTTCCAACCAACGATACTTCAACAAAACTACAAGGTAGTAACTCATCTTTCTCTGGAGTCTCTCTGTCTTCCTGTCAGCCTCTTTCTCTCCACATAATAAACACATGAATCTAACTTTTGATTTAAGTGTTTCATTTAGTTGTTTTTGATTTTTTTCTGTTCTACAGCTCGTGCAGATTGTTCTGCTCTGGACTACATAATGTTGGTTATGCGTGTGGCTGAACTCCTCCTAATTACTGTGATTACTGTTCTTCACATCAGAGCTCGAGGTGAGAACATTCAGACCAACATTTGTTGACACTGATTAACATAACCTGTAAGTTTAGAGCTGAAATATTTCTCTGTGATTTATTTACCTGGTAACCAGAGACTACCTGACAACAACACAGTGACCTACAGCAGCGTGAAAGCTTCCTCTTCTTCTGCTGGAGCCTCAGCTGATCCCAGCGACCTCTACGCCACCGTCAACAAACCAAACAAATAAGAGACCACAGTGTAGTTACAGCTCATATCATTACAGGTAATTTACACTGAGAACTGATAAATGTTTATTATTTGAATTATTTTATGATAATATATGGGACATTTAGCTTGATGAACTTGCTGTCAGGCACTTTAATGTGCTAGTGCTGTGTTGTAGTTAAACATGTATTAGTTTTTACTGTTATTTCTGTATCTGCTGTTATTGTTTGAAATGCAGTCATTTTAACACCTATATTTCTGTAGAGGTTTAACACCTCCAGAGCTCTTTGCACCTTCTTCTTCTTCGTCTTCCTTTCATGTGGTGAATCAGGTCATTGACACAAAAACAAAGTGTGAACTTGAGGCTCAGTGTGAATCTAAATATAGTTTATTCTAACTGTCATGTTTCAGAGGAAACTGGCAGTGGTGAAGCCGTTCCTACGAGTCAGAGACAGGAAATATAAAGACCAAGTTCAGTTTTACTTGATCCAGGCAGGCAGAGTCAGAACAGCAGGTAATAATGCTGCATTTGACACATGAAGTTGGATTTTCCCAGTTTCCAGTCGTAAATTCCAACTTGAACGCCCCCTTAAGGAGACAGAGTGTTACACACTTCTCTGCGCTTCCATTTCAGCTTTTACCAAAACTTCATAGTGACGGCGTCTGCCCCCCCGACCATTTAAATTAATTAAATCAAAGATAAACTGAAGAGGCTGTGCATAAAACTGTAATAAAGTTAAAACCACTGCTGTAATAGTATAAAAAATTAGGAGAATTAAAGGTGTAAATGTATAAAATATAACAGAATATGATGCAGTATTTAGCTGCAATTTTTGGACAATGCACGTTTGTTTTTTCTATATTTAAATTGCAAATAAACGTTTCTCAAAGCATTTTTATTTGTTAGTTCACATTTCTTGGTGCAAGCTATTTTTCAGAACAACATCAGCCATTTCAAAATGTGGTGGGGACACATGTCTCCAGTGTAAATGAGATTTGTTGATTCCACATTCAGACTTAAGAGCACATGAACACACCCTGAAGTCAGAAGAATGACCATCTGAGTTTTAGTTACCCACTAGATGTAACTAAAACTTAAACACTGAACGGTATCACTTTCTATGAAGGTCATCGCTATAATGACTTATGCATATATTTATAACACGATATAATGCATCCATAAGACATTATAATAGTTGTTATAATCACCTACAAACATGCATTAGGCGCTATAGCACAGTTCATAATGTATTATGACCTTCTGATTTAATGTTTTATAACTAATAGTAACAGCAGTTTAACAATCTCCGACCATGTTCCATAACACATTATAACCACCGACTCTGCCTCCTTATGAATACACTTTAGTCACCATTTAGACTTAGTGATATAAAATGGAATAATAACTTATAGTAATGTTTAATGTTATATAGTGTCTTTGTTTGCTTTAGGTAAAGTGTTAAAATATCTATCCCTGTATAATATATTACAGGTGGACATGATACCATATGAACTAATTATAAGAACTTATAACACATAATTGTTTGCTTTAAGTAAAGTGACACATTTTGCGCAGGAAAACAACTTTATACAGTGAAGAATGACACCTGACTGATTAAAGGAACAATCTGATGATTTGCAATATTTTTTTTATTATTTTCAACAAATCCCACGAAAAGTACTATTAAAACCAGTCAGTGACCTTCACTGCTGCACTGGGTGACACGTTCTGAAGAAAACAACATTTATCTTAACCAACAATCTTCACACGTCAACTTCCTCTTCTTCTTCTTTTAAGGAGATGAAACTCGTCATTGTCACAAATACACCGGACTGAACAAACTGTGAACTTGAGCCTTAATATAGTTTGTTTGTTTCAGTGTTAGTTTGTCTCAGTGCAGAAACATATTCCTTTGTCTCGTGATCAGTGACTTTGTCGTATGTGTTTGTAGATGGTGGATCTTTGTCAGGCTGCTGTGACCTCTGACCTCTGACATCTTTACTGTTGGCTGCATCTCTTATTGCTGATCAAGAATTTGGGGAAGAATTGATTCATAGGGAGAAAGAGAACTAATGAAAGCAGTTGATGATACTCAGTTAAATTTGGCTATGAGTTTAAGGACTAAAGATAATGGATCAGCAGACTATTGGACATCACTGATCACAGAATGCCTTGGTTTGCCTTACTGTGTGTCGCTGGCCTGTCTTGGCCTGTTGCACGGGTCCCCACGCTAGCTGCCCGATTCCTGGCTCTCTGCTAGGGAATTTTCCGGAGGTTCTCCGTGTCTGAATGAAGAAAAACAGTCCAGTGTTGACCGTCCTCGGCCTGGCAGTTAGGCTGTTCTGGTTTGGATGTCCTTTGGGTTACTGCTGGCAAGGCGGGCCCACGTGGCTGGGTCCGGGCTTCGGTGGGAGCAGTGTAAGGTAGCTCGACGGAATAACTTAAAAGAACTTGGTTGTTCTTTAATTAAAGTAACTTAACGGTCTGATAACTTTTAACAAACAAACAAAAGAAAAAAAAAAGCAAGTAAAGTTCCAAATTTATTTGATATAAAATGAACAAATCCACAATGGTTTGTTCACGACAGTCCTTTTGTCAGTGGTTTAGCTCTGCTGGCTGAATTTGTTTTGTTGGACCTTAGCTGGGTTTTCTAGTGTGAGCAGGAGAACTTTCCCCTGTTAGGCTTAACAGCGATTTCCCTTCGTGGTGTGGTGGTTTAGGTGGCGGTGAACGTGGGTAGAGCTTTGCTCGGGAGCACCTCCGCGGCTGTGACGGGGTCTCTGGCTTTCTGGTTGCCCTTTTTCCCCCCACTGGTTTCGAGTGCATAAGTACCCTCCACAATTAGCTGCACGAAGACTAGGGGGGAGTTGGCTAGATAGTCATTGTTGAAGTTAGCATGGGTATAGGGGGAGTCTTCTGCTCAGGTAGCCCAGGGTTTTCTCTGTAATGGAGGGCGTAGTGCATCATTTAAAACTGACACCTGCCGATATTGTCGTGCCAACGGTCATTGGAAGAATGATGCCCCGTGTTGAAAGTAGACAGGCTGTTTCTTCAACCATACAATTTAGACATACGCCATTTTAATGCCATGTGTTTCTTTTCCTATTCCTCTTCTTTCATTGTTTGTTTCCCTGTTCTTCCTCTTAAAGTGCTTGTCTGGTATTGAGCTTGCAGAACTGGTGTGATGGGAGAATGAAAAACACACAGACGTTACTGTTTCATTTATTTATTTTATTTATTTTATTTTTTTACACACACACACACACACACACACACACACACCACACACACACACACACACACGCTTACCGTTTTATTTATTTATTTTATTTTAATTAATTTTTTATATATATATTTTTTTTTTTTAACACACACGCTTACCGTTTTATTTATTTTATTTTAAAAATTTTTTTTAACACCACACAAACACACACACGCTTACTGTTTTTTATTTATTTTATTTTTAATATTTTTATTTTTTAACACACACACGCTTACCATTTTCTTTCTTTATTTTATTAAAATTTTTAATAGACATATTTTTTTTAAACACACACACACGCTTACTGTTTTTGTATTTATTTTATTTTTAATATATTTTTAGTTTTTTAAACACACACACACACACACACACACATACACACTTACTGTTTTATTTATTTATTTAATTTCAAATTTTATATCTATATGTATTTTTGTTTAAACACACACACGTTTACTGTTTTATTTATTTATTTTATTTTATTTTAATATATTTTTATTTTTTTAAACACACACACACATACACACACACACACACGCCTACTATTTTATTTTATTATTAATATATTTTTTTAACACACACACATGCTTACCGTTGTATTTATTTATTTTATTTTAATATATTTTAGTTTTTAACACACACACACACACGCTTACCATTTTATTTATTTATTTTATTTTAATTAAATTTTTATATATATATATTTTTTAACACACACGCTTACCGTTTTATTTATTTTATTTTTAAATTTTTTTTAACACACACACACACACTTACTGTTTTATTTATTTATTTAATTTTTAATTATTTTTTAAACACACACACACGCTTACTGTTTTATTTATTTGTTTTATTTTAATATATTTTCTTTTAACATACACACACACACGCTTACCATTTTATTTATTTATTGTATTTTAATTTTTAATACTTTTTTTAAACACACACATGCTTACTGTTTTTGTATTTATTTTATTTTCAATATATTTTTAGTTTTTTAAACACATACACACACACACACACACACACACTTACTGTTTTATTTATTTATTTTGTTTTTAATATATTTGTTTTTAACACACACACACACACACACTTACTGTTTTATTTATTTAATTTTTAATTATTTTTTTAAACACACACGCTTACTGTTTATTTATTATTTTATTTTTAATATATTTTAGTTTTTTAAACACACACATGCTTACTATTTTATTTATTTATTTATTTTATTTTTTATATTTTAATTTTTAACACACACACGCTTAATGTTTTATTTAATTATTTTTTTTATTATTATTTTTTTTTTAACATACACACACGTTTACTGTTTTATTATTTTATTTTATTTTAATATATTATTATTTTTTTAACACACACATATGCAGACTGATATGCAGTCATTTAACATCTATATCTCTGTAGAGGTTTAACACCTCCAGAGCTCTTTGCACCTTCTTCTTCTTCGTCTTCCTTTCATGTGGTGAAACGGGTCATTGACACAAATAAAGTGTGAACTTTTTGTGACAATGCTAAATGGTAAGTAAAGGCTGTTAAATGCTTCCTTTTTTAGCTCCTTTAGCAAAGGCTACACTGGACAGTTCTTTATGAAAGGAAAGGAGATAATGCTTTCCCACAATTCCTTGCAACAGCAGCCTTTAGAGCCACTCACCATTAGTTTCACCACGATAGACACCCATAAATGTACAGGAGCATCTAAAAAAATTACAATATCTTAGAAAAGTTTATTTGAACTGAACCAGGTCAATTTCTATATATTATATTTATAACTTTAATTATAATTATGAATTTAAAAAACTGAGATGCACCTGTAGAAACAACAGAGCATCTATTTAACAAATGTATAAAATATCAAAAGCACCCATCCCAGGAAACTCTATATTTATGTTTGAGTATAATTCACTCAACTTTCTCTACTTGTATATTGATTTTGTTATTATATTATGTCAGCATTTTAATCATTTTTGTTTTTTCAGCAGTATCTATGTTGTTGTTACTTCCTATGAGCAGCCTAACTGATGGTTAAATGTACCAAATGAAACATCCTTTCTTAGGAGGTGTGATTCTGTGTTGGACAGGAAACCTTTTGAAGTGAGCAGCATTGAGTTTGTCACTGTACTCATCTTCCGCGTGTTATAAATAAAGTTGGTTAAAAGAAGCTGGTGTAAGTGCAGCCTGGTTCTCTGAGCACCGCGGTTGTCTTTTATGAATTCTCCTTCACATCTTTCCTTGACCTCATGACGTTTTCCATCAAAGTCAAGGAAAAGTGTTTAGGAAAGGACAGAGGATGGATTTTTTTTACCATTACAATGTTTGTATTTAATGTTTCATGGTTTTATGTTATGTTGTGAGGACAAACATGACCACAGTTTCCAGGTTCAGTTCGTCCACAGACACATTTTAAATCTCCAAACATGCTGAACAAAGAACAACCTGAAGATTATTGAAATAATTATTGACTTTCTCCCGTTCTGTGTGTCTGTAATTATAATTGTCAGGACCAATTAGAGTTTGAGACCTTGGGAGTGAGGACGTTTTGTCTGGTCCTCACTTTGGGACAGACCTTTAAAAGAGTTTTTTAGGGTGAAGATTAAATAAAGTTTAATTTCAATGAAGGTTTGGGTCATTTAGTTGTGATGGTTAAGAGTTAGGGACAAAGCTATACTGTGAGAGACAGAGAGAGCTCTCTGCTGGCTGTTGACTCCAGAGCGCCATCATGAGGTCAGTCTGTGTTTCTGTTTCTTTTGTTTTTAATTCAAAGAAATCTCAACATCTACTGAACAGACTGATATTTTTGCACATGAATTTAAATACTTCCAGTAGTGGAGTGTAATTAAGTACATTTACAAGTTCATACAAAGATGATCTAGTTAGTAATCCGTTATGCTTCCTCATCTCTGTTGGGTCTGTGGTCACTTTTCCATCAGGGAGGTGGAGACACACCATTTGTTTTTTCAAAACAACTGACTTCTCTAAATTAAAGAAGAAGGTGGATTGTGCATCTACAGGTGCATCTCAGAAATTTGAATATCTTGCACAAGGTATTTTTATTTTCATAATTAAAGTCAAAAAGTGGAACTTTCTCGAGTCAATCACAAATTTTAAATTCCTTCTCTAACTTTTATTTTTAGACTATATTTAAGTAATATTTACACAACATTTTACATAATAATTGTTAAATTTGCTCTTAATGTTTTTCTTTATTGAAACAATGAACAAAAAAATGAGGCAACTGTTTCATTTAACAACCCATTTATTTTTCTTAAGTGAAGAAATAATTTTCTCAATAAAACATTTTCCAGCAAGTTTGCATGACAATACAACAAGGTATAGTTCACCCTAAGACTCATTTTGTTATCAATTACTCACCCTTTTGTCAATAGAAGGATTGGTGAAGTTTTGTTAACATCCGTGTTCTTCTGCGAGTTTGAGACACGTTTTTTTTCCACTCAACTGCAGTGAGCGGTATCTTAGCTTCAAACGTCCAAAAATACATCAATAATCAATAAAATGTCTCCATGCTGCTTGTCTGAGTGTCTTGTAGCTCACACATGCCAAGACGTTTGTAAAAACATTACAAACGTGTGTTCAGCTTAGTTTGCTCTGCTGCTCGTCCCATGCGTGCTCCTTCCAACGCCACACACTACTAGTAACACTACTAACTTTCCATCCTAAACATTTGAAATAATTTCACTAAGTTTAGGAAGTTTAGAAATTTTGTCTTTGAATCATACAAAAGGAGAAGACTGCCAACTGAGGAGGAAAGAGGAAGCGTTCAATCACATCCCCAATACAACTCTATGGGAAAAGCCCGTAACGGCAAAGATGGCGGTTATCCCGCCCCTCCCGCTAAAAAGCCAATCATCTGCTTTAAACAGCCAAAACGGGAATCATATTTCAGCCAATCGTGTGGTTCCACTGACGCATGCTTAGTAGAAGTATAACCGGTGGGGAAAAACTCTTTTTAAACATTATTTTGGGGCAAAGTCGTCAAACTTTTTCAGGGATTTTTATCAGATTTTACTGCTGATTCTATTCATGTAGTTTTTATGTCCCAGTGACCAGTGAAAGCTCAGTTCTGGCTCTCTCCCCATTCATTCAGATAGGAGCCTGGTTTTGTTAGTATGAAATTGCTGCCCAGAAGCGTTGCCAAGATGGCTGCCGAGTGGCATGACTTGCCTAAAAGGACTTTGGTACCGATAACAGCTGAGGTTTGCACTCGCTTGTACACGCACAAACAACCTGTAGTAAATCTGGCCTTATGGACCTTATGCACAACTCTAGTGATTCCTGAACTTTATTTCCTGTCTCTCAGTATTGGAAACACTGAATAATACAGAGAAGAGAGGACAGAGGAAAGAGAGAAGGGAGGATGGACGAGGAGAGTGGAAGAAAGAGAAGGGGAGAGGAGAGAAGAGGAGAAAGGAGAGGTAATCATTACCCCAAATTTCACTCTGGTTTTCATGTCAGGAATATGATTTAATTCACTGATATTTTAGATTTATTTCTTATGAGATATTGAGTTAATTTAGAGACTTTTAGGAATGCATTCCCACTCATGCACTGTGTAATAAGCCATATAGTTTAATTACATCTATGAAAATATCTATTTGCCATCTCCAATTGAAAAAACCACCAGAATGCACTTACAATAAAGACGACTTATTGAAAGGATGCATTTTGTTTCTTTTATTGAGTTGTTATAAAAGACAATGATCAGCCTTCGGTATCCAACACACTTGATTCTGTCAATTTTTATTTGTTTTTGCTTTTCATGCATTATACAAAATTTCATCAAGCAATTTACAATTTTATCGTTCAAGTAAACTTATTGATTGTTTAAATACATAATTTGGTAAATTTAGATAAAAATTTGGTTCTTTTTATCGTATGATACTGGGCTGGACCCGAATATTCGACCGCTGGGTACACATTCGATTTTCAACTATGAGATTCGATTATGAGGGTTTTTTCCGCGCGCCTGACCTTCGCCGACAGCAGTGAACGTAACGCTCCAGTTCACAAAGGGAACACGAAATGAAGCCCTCAGCTGTGTGGGAGCACTTTAAACTGAATGATGACAGCAGTAGTGTGGAAGTTATGGTGTTAATTGATTTTACAATTGCTTAATTTCATTACAGATCAAAACAGTCAAATTTCCTACATTTTAAAATCAATCAGTATCAAACTGTAGGCTGGAAACAAACAGCAACACAATGAACGCATTTAAATAAGTTTAGTCGCTGTGAAAAAAGTTAAGTGAATTTTGCATAATAACGTGTTAGATTTAGTTCCGCTACCGGAAACACCGCTCATCCCGTGCACTCTCCGCCTGGACTTCATACAAAACTATGATATCCTGGATCTGCATTGGTTGGTCCTCTGAGGGCATTACTCTTAACTGCTTCAAAGTAACTGTATGCATTGAAACTTTAACTCAACCTTTCCTAAACTATCGGTTGGGACCCAAAGTGAAATGTCAATTTTGTGAATTTATTTTCCTCAGTTCAGCTCAGGTGCGTCTCTCTCTACCTCTATTTTTTACCCTCTCTCCATTTCTGTCCCTGACTCTCACAGACTCAAACACAAAACCTTTTTTGTTCTCATGTAAACAATTAAATGTGACTAATTTCAATGTTCAGTTTCCTATGTCTGCGGGAGGCGAAGGTTGAATATATGTTGAGCTGAAGGTGCAGTTTTTGAATACACATGCAACAACTTCAAATCTCCTCAAATGGCTTCCAAGATATTCAAAATATTGCCTCTCTGAATCAAAACAAGCGGAAAATACAGACAGAAATAAATCAAACCTCATCTGAACTAGATTTTCATATCAGCATAAAAGTCAGCTTAAAACTAAGAATGAGAGGTGCATAGGGTTTTAGATTTACCTTACATTAGCCGTTCAAATCAGATTTTGTAGCAGGAGAACTTTTCCGGTGGAGGCTGTAAAATACAAAGAAATCTATTAATGCATCGTACTCAAAGCTACTTTAATGCCAGGCATAATGGAGAATCATCAGATTGTCCTTTCAACTTTTGTATGCATTACATTTTATGCGGCGCAACACATAACTTCACAAATCAAAATATATTCTGCTTCATTTTAATTTGGAATAGTATGTATATTCTGTGATGACGGTAAACCTCTTACAACTTCTGAAGTGCGAAGCACTACACAATATTTTGTTTTACCTGAATAGCCAGATGGCTTTGCTTGTGACAGAGCTTGTTGTAGTTGCTGCTTGAGAGGGCACTGTCAAATGTAGACTTTTGTTGCTTTGGGCTTAAGGACAAACACACAAAGACAAAATACTACATTAAAACTACAGAATCATGTAACCAAAATTAACTGTACCACTGTCAAACCAATGTATTTTTGATAATATGCTGTCAAAATATTTGAAAATATGACTCTGATCTTAAAATTACACATCTTTCATACAGAATCGGAACCATTTCCACATGTAAAATCTTAAATTAAGAAAATCCTGATTTTTGCCACTGTGATTCTGTTCCTCTCCTGAAAAAGGCAGAAGAGCATTGCTGGTCTAGATTCACGTTGTTGAGAGAGAGCTGTGTCATATGTATCAAGAATAATGCAGAATCAAAATTTAAACAGTGTAAACAGAATCAGAAAAGAGAACAATGTGGCTTCATATCAAATTATGAGCAAAATATAGACGAGGGAATTAGAAATAAAGGGATCCAAATAAGATGATGGTCCTTAGGAAGCATGTGGAAGCAAATTATCACAGCAAATGTTTTTGGATAGATCATTTTATTTTGTCAAATTCCCACAAATTAATCTGAATTTCAGATATTTAAGGCTAAACTCAAAAAGCAAAATTTCAACAAGTGGTGCTTCTTTTTAGTTTAAATATGACACATAAAAAGCATTTTCATATATGGAATAAAATATACAGCAACTAGAGTTGAGCCGGATACTCGGCTGAAACGAGTATCCGGTCCGGATAAAGCAGTTTTGCCGAGTAACACGAGTCAGTATCTGTGCTCGGATTGGATAAAAATCCTCATTGGGTAGCTGACTGTGTCTGCGTTCTGTGATAGGCTAGTCACAGCGCCCCTACAGATTTATTGTGTCCCGCTCTACTCACTCACACACAGAACACTGAGAAGAGAACAGCTCTCTCTCTGTCTCTCCCTCAGTCACTCAGGTTCGCGGGTCTTTTCCGTTAACGTTTAGGGTTTCTTCAGCTTCAGGTTTGTTTTTTACTTCGGTTTGTAGTACTACTTACTTATTAACCAGTAGAGTTCTGGTAAACGTGGGGTTTGTTCAGACGTGGTGCTTGGTAGAATGCGACTCGCGCTGCGTCTCTGCCTGTCGGAGATTTTTATTTCGTTTTTAAACCGTCAGCTGGCTCTAACCAGTTTTTTACTTCACGCACTGAGTGTCTGATGCTTTCTTGCTGTAAGAAAAAATAAAGGTAGTTGTGGTAAAAATAAATTATTTAAAATAATATTAGAAATCAAGCTAAACACACACAATCTCTCTCTCTCTTACTCACTCACACACACACATACCTGGTGTGGAAATAAAAAATAAAATCATAAATAACAATAATCAATAATCATAAAAAAAAATGAAAGTTAAAAAAAGAAAGTTATGTTAAGTATAAAAACTCTTGTTCATTACATTTTATTTCATAATTGCAACTGCATGTGTTGTATTCACTGTTGTGAAACTTGTTCTGTATATAGTTCGTTGTTATCGTGATCAAAACCATTGATCTGAAGCTCGATGCTGATGCTGTCATATAAATAGTTTTCTAATCAGCAATAAATATAACAATTTCTGATCAGCCCATATCAATTGCATGCTTAAAATAACATACCAGTTAAAGTCCCGCCCATTTCAAGACAACCCGACCCACTTCCGGGTTAAATCCCGGTCCGAGTACAGATACAGATAATTCATATGGTTAACGCAGATACAGATGATGCTGTACTCGCTCATCCCTAACAGCAGCAGTAAGAAACAAATCTGAAATGCCAATAAAATTAATCATCTTTAACATGATAAACTGAGTGACATCTTGTGGGAACGAACATCTCTCCTGTTTGCTCTGCAGATGCATAAACTGTCTGTCTCTGTAAGATTTTAGATTTGTGGCAAACTGACAGTACACTGCAAAATAACAAAACTATAGCTTCCTCTTTAGCTTATTTATCAGGGTTTTGGTGAGGTCTGGCAGAGGCTGCTCGAGGCCTCTCCAAGCCGACCTAGAGAAGCTGCGAATATTTGAAACGTTTCTTCCTCCTCCCTTACCCCTACGTGTAACGTTAGCGGTTGTGTAACGTTACTCTGTCGTTGCCTTGTGTTAATTATGCTAAGGAAACTCATCATTTTGGCAAACACGCCATTTATTCACAGCATCTAGCGAAGGATTAATCATACAGTCAGTCCCGGTTTACACACACACACACACACACACACACACACACACACACACCTCACTGCAAGTGCAAAATGAAAAGAGGTTAACGTTAGCTGGTTGATTTTCGCCCGCACACTGTGCAGCACGGTGGCACATAGCTAGCGTCCTCTCCTCCCTCACAGGACAGCTACGTGACAGGTGGCAGTAGGTGACGGTGAAAATGAGCAGAGGAAAATATGAGCGCTACGTTTCGGTCTGGCTGTAAATGTACAGTGTAGGTTACAGTTTGTCCGTTAATTAAAGTCTGTCTGTTCTCCAACTGCTGGAAAAGTGAAGGCAGTTAGCGACAGGTAACGTCTCCTCTTCAGACTGCGGTCTGGAAGCTGAGCAGGACGTTTTTTGGTGGTTTCATGTGAACTATTTAGAAGAAACAAGTCTGTTTGTCAAATTTAGCTCAACTGCTCCAAATCTATCAGGAGGAGCGGTCAATGATTCAACCACAAGCTTGTGGATGGCTACCAAAAGAGTCTAAGTGAGGTAAAAATGACAATGGGACTTTTAGACAAATATTAACATTGCTGTATGTATATTTTTAACCCAGTAGATTTGGTCACATTTTCGGAAGAGACGTAATAAATTAATGAAAGGACCAAAATTCATGACGTTTTTTTGTGACAATGATTGATCACAGAAAAATTTGACGTGTATGTTCTTTAGAAGTGCGTGTAAACTTTTGACCACAACTGTAACCTTGTTACTTTCTTAGGATTTGCAGAAAATCAGTTTGTTTTTTGTCTCTTTTGGGAAATCTAATATATACACTCACAATGCATTTTATCAGGAACATCTGCTGTCTAATGCAATCAAAAATGACACCTGCCATACATTCTGTTATTACTGATTTCATAGTGGGTGGTGTACTGGAGTGCATTATATTGAAAAGTTTTCCTAATATTGTCTACCCCATTGACATACATGAGGTGGGCAGAATAATAGAAACACTTGTTCAATATCTAAGCTTAGTAAAAGTAAAGATTTATGGCAGAGCTGTTGGGTTGCAGTAGACTGCACGCCCTCCAAATAAAGTGCTTGGTGAGGTATATTAAATAATACACAATAGTATCTAATATTTAATTCACCAGCACTACTTCATCTTGTAATTTTTAAACACATTTTTGTGAAATCATTACATAAAGGACACCTGAAATGCAAACATTACTCTTTAGAATTCTGCAAAATCTGTTTGTGATTTCATAATTTGTTTTTCTACTTTCTTTCTGTCCTATGTAAAGGATCTGATGCTACAGCTGTTCCGAGCGAGCTCGGACAAGTTATCTTTACAGCATCCGTGTTGAGGGAGGTGATGCCACCGCTCCTCCAGCTGATGTTGGGATAGTCACCGAGGCTGCTGAAGTTCTGCATGACTTGGGAGACGTCGCCTCTACACGTGCACTCTTAATAGGTGTAATTATGCACTGAACCTCAGTTATCCTCAGAACCTTAAAGCCTTCTTTGAGGTACTTCACAAGTGATTCTTTCAACTAGATGCTAGCAAACTCTCAACCAAGGTACAGATGCTCAAGAACAAACTCTATGAATGAGCCATTGATTTGGACGCTGTGTTCTGTGGAATAGGCAGAATTCTAAGCAAAGCATCATCAAAATTGTTGACAACTAAACATTATTTTGCAAACTTTTCTACACTTTATAGTGCCAATAATTTTACTGTATTATTTTTTCACCAATTGTACCAAAATGATAGTGATGTGTTGGTGAATAAAGTCCATAACAAAATGAAGTTGAAATTGATTGTGTGGGACCAGTTGACAAACATTTGAATTGTGTCTAATTCGGAAAAAAAATATTGAATGAAAACCTAATGTTTTAATTAATTGAACATAAATGTATATTTTTACTACTCCAAATAAAATATTGAAAGGTAAGCTTAAATATATTGTTGATCAGAAGTGTTTTATTTTTAATTGGATCAGTTGACATTCATTGTGTTACTCTTATACAAGCTCATTAAATTATTTTTGCTTTTAACTAACCTAAAACAATTTTGTGGAATCTGTTGAAAAAATAAATATGATTAAAATCAAAGCTTCAGTTTTTGAGTGAACCAAGATGGGACAACAAATACACCTTTTATGACCATTTGATTTTGATATATAGCCCAAACACCAGTAAGCTGTGCATCCAGACCTAAAGAGAACAGGTCTTTTTAGCCTCAAATGGCCTATGAAAGTAAACTCCAAACATTAATGGGAAAAGAACGTAGATATATTGGATAGTTGCTGTTGCTTGTTTGCAAACAAGAAGAACTATAAGTGTGGTGCAGATGGTTTTATCACGCTACATCACGCAGCCCTAAAATGTCGATCATCTTTACGTTTTCTTAACATAGACCATGTTGATATAGTTTAAGTACGTGTACGGCTGTACAAGATATTTAATATATTCAGTAGATATATATTTTTATGACCCTATTCACAGCCATACTATTCAAACCAAAAGAACTACTAATATGATGCTAATTTGTATCAAGCTGCGTGGCGCTGCTAGAAGGAATTGTAGTTTCAAAAATATTATTGTATTTCATATAATTGGAAGTTGCAAATACTGAGTGCACACGGGTGGGTTTAAAAGGGTGGGAATCACATTTGTGTAATACGATTTTAAATATCTAATTGTTAAATGGATGAAAATCAAGTTTGACCATATTTGACAGCACCCCCACTTTGTGAGTCTGTCTATATGGGTATAGTCACATAGCTGAAGTCAAGATTACAGGTCAGCTCTCACAAATGGTTAGTTCTCCCTAACAGCCACAATTAATTTTGTACATTATGATTTATTATTTTATTTGAGTGAATTGGGATGATAATGGGGAAAACAGCAAGCAAGATAGATAAATAAATAAAATTAACACAAAATGTATGGTCACATTTTTGGTTTAATTTAACATTATCTATTTTGTAGCACTGTGCATGTAAATGTCATGTTGAGTCGACCGAGTCCTCCAAGACTTTTAATGAGTCTGTTTCTGTCGCAGCATGAGACTGCCTCTCTAGCCACGTTTGACTACCCGGTGAACGACAATGGCCTGAAGCCTGTGATGGAGCAACATGGCCCGGTGCTGCCCGAGGACCTGGACTTTATAAAGGAACAGATTGCTGGACCGACCGCTGGACACTAATGCAGCTCAAGGCCAGAAGGTACCGTCCAGTTCTGCCTGTGTGAAATCATCATTGCTCCAACAACCAGTGTGTGATTTGTTTAGAAAAGTAACTTATAACACGATCCATAAAATATTTATCCCAACTTTCCCACAGTCTCTTAACTAATCCACTGCTGTTGAAAGTCTGGTAATGGTTCCAACTTGGAACCGGTTCTTGATACCCAACCCTATTTCAGATATGATGGTGCCTGACCTTTTAAGGGCTTTTTAGGTGACCAGAAGGATTTTAAATTATATTCTGGATTTTACAGGGAGCCAGTGCAGAGAAGCTGGTGTGAGAAATATGTGATCTCTTTTAGCCAAAAAATATCACATTAGAACACCTTAAATTACTAACTATTTATCAATAAATAACCAGAAATAACAAAGTTAATTAATTGATATATATTTTTTTATTATTTGAGGTCAATTAAGAATCCACATATTATATATGTTTTCTGGTGTGGGAGGAAACTGGAGCACGTGGAGTAACCCCATGGTGGAGAGGGGAGAACATCAAACATCACAGGGCACATAGAAACAAACATCCATTCATACACATTCACACTTAAGCACAATTTAGAGTCACCAATTAACCTGCATGTCTTTGGACGGTGGGGGGAAGCCGGAGCACCCGGAGAGAACCGGGACAGACACGGGGAGAACATGTAAACTCCACACAGAGACGCAGACGACCAAGGTTCAAACCCTGGACCTTCTTGCTCTGAGGCGACAGTGCTAACCACTGCGCCACTGTGCCGCCCCTCTCTTAGTTTGTGGTTTGGTATTTTTGGTCAATTCAGAATCTACATAATAAATGATTTATGATGTGGGGGAAGCCGGAGCACCCGGAGAGGACTGGGACAGACACGGGGAGAACATATGAACTCCACACAGAGACGCAGATGACCAAGGTTCAAATCCTGGACCATGACCAAGGTTTGAACCCTGGACCTTCTTGCTCTGAGGCGACAGTGCTAACCACTGCGCCACTGTGCTGCCCCTCTCTTAGTTTGTGGTTTGGTATTTTTAGGTCAACCTGAGGAGAAAATCCAACTCCACACAAAAAGAGTCAGACAGGAATTAAACCAGCACCTTTTTGTGTGAGGCTGAAGTTAAATCCATACCCTTTTTCCCCTTGGAAAGCAAAAACAATGTATGTCAGCTTTCCATATAGCTCTTCAGGAGCTGTTCAGGTCTTGAATTTCTTGCTGCAGTGCTGCGTGCTCTCGGTCGACCTTCTGTTTCTCAGCCTTCATTGCATTGCGTGCACTTTCTAAAGCTCTTTCACTGTTCAGCTTTTCTTTGAGCTTCTGGACCTCTCGTCGAAGGACATCATTTCTTCGACTCGTGGCATCTTTTTCCGTTGTCAGCGATTTGTACAGGACCTCCAGTATTTTTTCACTTTGCAGTCTGCCGTAGAGCTCTTCAACCTCCAGCTGTAATGTGTGGTTTTGTTGGATCAAGGCTTCGTTTTCTTCTTTCATGACATCATTCCTGTCTACCAAAGCTTGTTCCTTTACAAGCCTTTTCTCCACCTCCTGAATTTCTTTTTTCAGGATTTTATTTCTGTGCGTTAGATTCTTTTTCTCTCCTTTCAGTGAGTCATAAATTGCCTTTGTAACAGTTTTGTTTTCTATCTCCTCACTGCATTGTTGGATTTCTTGATGGAGTTCATCGTTGCGTTGTCTTAAGGCTCCTATCTCCTCTCTCAGCGGACCACACTTGCCTTCATATTCTTTCATACCTCGAAACTTTGAGTGGAGCGTTGCAAGTGTTTTAAGAAGCTCATTTTGTTTTGCAGAGACAACTTTTTCTTCTGCTTTCAGGGCTTTATATTTGTCTTTCATGGCTTTTCTGTTCTGGATCCTACTGGTAAGGTCCTCAATGTCTATTTGGATGTCTTCATTTTCTCTGCACATAAATCCCATGTTGTGCAACTTCTCCCTACACATGACACCGAAAATCTTTTGATCTTCATAATCTTTGTAGAGCTTCTGGCGTTGTTCTTTCAGTGCTGCGTTCTGCTGGCTGATGGTCACTTTGGAAACTTCCATTTGCTCATTCATTTCCCGCAGAGCCTTTTCATATCGGAGATCTTTGGATATCTCCCGAATCTCTTGTCTCAGGTCGTCATTTTGCTGGCTTATCGCCTCTTTCTCTGCTTTCAGTGTGTCATACGTTTCATCCAGAGCAGTTAAATTCTACGCTTTTCTTTGAGCTCCTGGATTTCCTCTTGTATGCTGTAATTTTGGAGCCTCATGGCCTCTGTTTCCTCCTTAATGACATTACACAATTCCTCCAAAGATGGTTCATTTTGGGGTCTTCTCCTGAGCTCCTGAATTTCTTGTCTCAACGCCTCGTTTTGCTGGCTTGCTGCTAAGAGCTCTGCTTTGACTTTATCATAGTTCTCATCAAAGGATTTATCATGTGTCATATTGTGTAGCTCCTGACGTTCTTTTTCCAAAGCTTCATTGGCGTTCAAAATGGCTTCTTTCGCCACTTGCATAGCGTTGGACATTGCATCCAATTCTTTTTGAGTTTGGCTATTTTCATGGAGCTCTGCTAGTTGTTTTTTCTCATATTGTCTAGCGTACCTTTGCAGTTGGAGATCTATTCCTTCCAGTTGTTGAATGACTGCATCCAAGTCCACTTTGATTTCTTGGTCAGATATATCTGCTTGTTCTTGGCTGACGTCCATGCCCAGATTGTCAAAGAACTTCTCAGAAGGGACCGTTTCCTCGATGCAGCTCATTTTTCTTCTCTCTTAACGACTGTGTTAACCACCGCTTGTTTTTCTGGGCTCTGTACACGAAGCTCAGTTGTAAATGATTCATTAGACTGAGGAGCTGAAGTTTCAGAATGTGTTCACTCTGTGGCTTTGATCTTCAGAATGTGGAAGCAGGCAGTGACATCACTTTCCCCTCAGAACGGTGTTTATGACATCATCAACATTATGACATCGTCTAAATTCTGATCGATAAAGTACAGGAAGTGAGGGAACCTTTCACACAGCATGGTGTTTATGAAATGGTAAAAAGACAGAGGATCAAGTCTGAATCTACACATTTTTATACACAGAACATATCTTCCTGTTGTCTACGTCTTCTCGCATAAGAAGCAATCAATCGCTCCCAAAATCTGGCAGCAATACTGTTTTTCCACTGTTGAACACAAACATCCTCTCGCATTAACCCTTTCTGGTCTGCCCTGTCCAAACCTGGGCCAACGTCCAGAGAAGTTCACACCTCCTAGCAACTTTTCACAACATGCCTCAACACAGAATTAATCATATTTCAAACATCCATCAGTGGTCAATAGCTAGGATCTATCTATACACAGATTTAAATGCTTATGTTTTAAAGTAAAAGTAGTTAATATGATGCACATAATTAAACATGCAACTTCTTCCTCCCTGTACATCTGTATATGTGCTTTTTATGTCTTAGTTTCATGCTGGCAGTGAAAGCACTGATGTTTGGGTTGTTTATGGTGGACAGATGATGGCGGTCTGTGTGAATTTGGAAGTTCTTCTGTCTCAAAACACCTGCCTGAAATTAATTATGACACAGCCCTAAGAAAAAATAACATTTTACAAATCAGTTCTGTCCTTGTGATTATGTGGTACTACTTGCATTTGGATCAGAAGAAATGTAGTAAAAATCGGAAATCCACGATACTGTAAAGGTGGAATGTTGTCCAGGAAACGTGAGAGTAGCAAGCCAGCAATTTAGAGATTTATAAAAGTGAAGCTGATTTAATTGAGCAGAGGCCTTTCTTTTCCATTTAGTTCCCAAAAGCTCTGTTTCTCAGGAGTTAAGAGTTGTTGTTTTATTTAGATTGCAACCTTTATTTATTTTAACAGCATTTATGATTGTATTTCTAACATGTTTAAGGTTCTATAGGGTTCTCCTGGACAAATTTCTTGGCACGTGCAGTTAGAAAGTGAGTCCTTCATGTACATCAGTGTTGTTGTTTCTGTAAATAATATCACAGAGTACGGTCTAGACCTGCTCTTTTATGAAAAGTGATATGAGATAACTGTTATGAATTGGTGCTATAAAATAAAATGTAATTAAATTGAAATTAAATTGAATTGTACGTCGGTTTACAAGTGAGGCGGCACCGTAGTAATGGCTGCTTGTTTACTTCAAACTAGAACCTGGATGTTTATGTAGATGTGGTTGTGATATAGTCGACTCAGTTAAGATGTATATTCTAAGAATAAGGACTGGTTTTAAGTATTTGGTTTTATTTTTAATATGGATTTAGGTTATTTCAATTATTTCACATTAAATTAACATTGTGAGAAAACTATTATCAGAACTGTAATGGACATAAGTTTGCCTGCAGTTTCCTGACATTAGTGTTCCAGACGTATAAGTAGTATTAACAAGTGCTTGCAATTAACTGATGAAACATTATGTCAAACATTGCATTAGGTAAAATGTCTGTTTCCCTGAGCCAGTTTGTCTCAAACACAGGGACGGTCTTACTATATATGACTAATAGGTACAAAATGTTTTGAAATCCGTGCAGTAGATGGCTTCCCATGAACTAGCTTCAGTGGCTGCAATGTACTCCTTTCGAGATTTCAGAGCAAGAATTGTCCTTTAGCAAGACTTCTGTTTCTGGTTAAAAACAAGGTTACTCATAGGGATCCCTTCTACGATTGTGTCAGACACCTGGTATAACAATCTGAGCCTGTCAGTGGCAAAAAGAAGCACTTTTGCATACATAATTATGACGAGTGCCTTAAAGGAATACGTTGAAGCTACCTAGTGGTCGATGTGAAAAGGCACGTTGTCACGATATGAAACGTCGCAAAACGAGTCCATTTTGAAAGCGAGTATTTACAACGTTGATGAGAGGTCTAAAGCGGGACTATCCTTCTGTGCACATGAAGAAAAAATAACTCAGCGAGAGTGACTTTGGAGAACAGCAGTCAGGTTAACTTCAGCAGGTAAAAGGTCTGATGTGAGCAGCATGTGTAGCTGCAGTGAATCTCTGTCTGTCTTGCTAACCCAGCTGAGCAGCCGACGTGCAACGATGTTTATAAACTGCGCTGAAAAGAAAACCACGTCGCACGTGAACCTGCGCTCATTGAAGGTTTAGTCACAACTCTGGACTGATGCAAGATGGAAAGAATGGGAATCACATTGACTATTAAAATGTTGATTAGCAGGACAGACTAGGCAATATGGATGCACATCTCTCAGTAGATAATAAACATCACATGTCATAGTATAAATAGTACATTTTCAAAAGGAAATATTAAAGGAAACTCGGGGAGCCAGTTTGTTTGGGCCTGATGCAGCTGATAACATTAATATCTTGCAAGTATTGATTTATAATTTACTGGGCTATGCTGAAGTTTGTCTGCAGAGGAGATGCTGGATCATCAGCCAGCACACAGCTGAAACACAGAAGTTTTTAGAAAGTCACACAGACCCAGGTGAAATACAGGCAGCCTCAGCCAGTAAAAGCACAGCCAGAGATGTACAGGCAGCATCAGATACAAGCAGCTCAGACCCTAATGGAGGACTGAGTTAATGCTTAGCAAGGGAAGCTGGTGAGGCACATACTGACACATTTCATAAATCAAAAATTTAATGAGGGGATCTGTGCCCCAGTAGAGCTTTATGTCAAGCAACGCCCCTGAGCAAAACCACATAAACTCAATAATATCTCTGGAAAAATAAATAATATTCCTGACATGAAAGTAACGATGAAGGAGATATGACCCTAGTAGGTTTCAGAAAAGGTCTAAAATGTTAAACTAATGCGACTCTGTGATGTGTATTAGGAAAGAAAAAACACATTTAGTTTCTTTATTTAGATTTTCAATTAGACATAATCATTCAAATCCAAATATACTTTATGTCAGAGTCACAATGTGATATATGAAATCATGATCACAATGATGCAGACAGACACACACACACACACACACACACACACACACACACACACACACACACACCCTCTGTCTATAGATTTTTTGTCTCACTCATGACCAGCCTCAGGCCCGTTCAGGTTCCTGTGTGAAACTTTAGACAAAGACAATATTTTAGTTTTCATTGAAGTTACGTAGGTTTGCGTATTTTGACTCTAATATCCTGTCTTGAACTTTCCTCACGTGGACTTAAAGGCTACGTTCACACTGCAGACCTTTTAGTTTACACGTGGCCCATATCAGACTGAAGTGTGAACTGGCCCCGGCCTGCAAGTGACCCGCATGCGCAGAAGAATAAAAGGACGTCATACGCAGCACGCTGTCGTACAGAAGGAAACGAGGAGCCATAGAGGTTAGCTCCGGTTCGCTCATACTTGCTAACCCTCGTGATTTTCACAGGAGACTCCCGTGTTTCATTGCCCTCTCCCGGTTTCCTCCCGGGCCGGGCTGTTTCAAGGCACTTTGGGGGCCCCAGGCAAAAGGGATCTGAAGGGCCCTATATCCAACTAAGCTGAACCAACCCTTCAGGAATCTCATATAGACACAAAATTCCAATCTTCAAACTTATTTTTATCTTTACTACCAGATAAGTTTTAGAAAGTGCATACACATACATTATAGTACATTTTAAATACAAACCCCCTACTATACTACAACTCACCATTACTACAGCTCTATGAAACCAATGTAAACATTTTGCTGGGATTTAATTGCAGTAAACGGATCAAACTGATGCAGAAATAACAACAATATGATGCAGATTTGTTAAACATATGAATTCATGCTTTGTCAGGTCTGTCAGCAAGTCAGCAGGACAACAACTTCTAAAAGGTTTGTTTTCTGAATGGAGTTTGGATCGATCAGGGCTATGCTACGCTAACTTGTTCACAGTAAAGTACAACGACAGCTGGAATAAAGTTACAGACACATATTTTCTGAACTCACCAGGTAGTTCAACTTCCTCGCTTTCTTTTCTCCAAGTAATGCAGTGTTTTCTGTTTTTTATATAAATATGAAGTATTAGTCCAACAGAGCTCTGGGTGCCAACCGACGCTAACAACATTTACATTTATTCATTTATTTTAGCTTTTATCCAAAGTGACTTACAATTGCTATATATGTCAGAGGTCGCACGCCTCTGGAGCAACGAGAAGTGTCTTGCTCAGGGACACAATGGTGGATGGGTCACAGTGGGGGATTGAACCAAAGGCAAGTGTCTTAGCCACTGCTCCATCACCCCTTCTAACAACAACAGTGAAACCAGATGTGCATGGAAGCTAGCTGCTGAGAAGCTCCAGTGAAGATAAATCAATGTTGCCATCCGCAAAACTAAAGTGAAAAGCTAATTTAATAAAAGCAGTTTACTCCGAGCTCCTCCCACGGGTAAACGGCGTAGTTGTCAGAGTGTAATCCAAACCGACCGCGGGTGTTTATTTGTCCAAAAGCTGCAGCGCTGCTCTCTGCTCTGTCCTCGACTTCTCCAAGTGTAGCAGCTCTCCGCCGGCCAGCGGCATTTCAATCCCCCGCTCTGCCCGGCCCTCTCCACACAACGCTCTGAAGCCATCGGTGATGTCAGGATGATCTCAACGCTGATAGGCTACAGCGACTTAGCGTCAAGCGACTTTCTCGCTCGAGTTGAAAATGTTCAACTCACGCAAAGGCCTTCTCGTTGCCGGCAGCGCCCTCTTCGCACCGCCCGACAGGAAATCGTGGCGCTATGTGTCTTTGCATTGACTTTGTATGTAAACGCAGCGCCCACAACGCTCACTTCGCTTTTGGTCTGTAAGCACCTTTACAAAGTTACAATCTCCTTGTTGTTTAACGTAATGTCTGCAGTCTGTAGATGAGGATGAATCAAGTTCACCAGTTCATGGGTGCCACAAACAGGAGTCACCAAGTATTGTAGAAAGTCAGACCCACACAATGCTGAACCAGAACCAAAGACACTATCATAAAATACAGTCTGCATTATCATCTCTAATTCATAATTCTTATCATTTCAAGTTTTAACTTTCAACTTACTCTTTTCTAGCAAACATCTCATTTCCTCTAGCTCATGTTAACTGTGAATGAAATGTAATCTGCGTTCAATAAAGTAGTAGTCATACATGTGAAACAACAAACCTGGATTTGAACATTTTTCAGTTACCTAGCCAGGTAAAACTCCCAAATTCCAGAGTGAAAACAAATGGCGTGCTTATTGTAAAACACAGGCGAGCCAACACTAGACAAAAAGGAATACACACACTTAAATACCCAAGAGAGGTGGAGGAAACGAGACACAGGTGGAAACAAAAATCAACTCAAGGACAGGAAGTGAACTGACAAAGACCCACGAGGAAGGATTTAACAAAAGAAAACAGGAAATCACCAAACTCACAACCAAAACCAGGACATCCAGGGGTTAAAGTAGTTTTCATCAGAATTTGATAAACGCCTGTTTGTCTCATGTCCACATTCTCACCAAAACACTTCCTATTCAGCTCAGTCAGGAGAGACTTAAATGAAAAAGAGGCTTAAAGAGGAATTAAAAGGAAAAGGAACAGGAGAGTTTAAGAAATGTGAGAGGGATGTATGGCCTACCTGGTGGAGGGGCTGTGACCACAGAGGCCAGAACCAGAATGGATGTGAAGGGCTCAGTGGGATCACTGAAGACTGCTTGATCCACCAGCTGCTGGAGCGAGAGAGGGAGGGAGGCCTGGAGCTGGAGTGATGCTGCAGTCTTTTATCTGGTCGGGGTCCTCCAGGAGAGAAAAGACAGTTTGAAAGTCTGACAGCAACAATATGATTGGCTCACAGAGGTTGTGGCAAATTCTGATTGGTTTAACTGAAAGAATGAACGCCCTCAATCTAATGACGGAGTTGGAAGCAGAAAAAAGGAAGAGAGGGGGCGGGGGAGAAATAGAGTCAGCATGAACGATGTCTTCCTGATTCAACTTCTGCTGAGTTTCCTTAATCTTAAAAAAAGAGCTGCAAAGATAAAATGAGGAACCAGCAGATCTCAGAGCAGTAAAATATCATCTTATCTGTGTTCTTCAGCAGCTGCTACAGTATCACCATATTGCACCATGGACATCAGGAGTCAGATTCTGGTGGGAGAGGAGTTTGACTCTTCACCTGTCTGTTCATGTGTGCTGTCAAACATCACCATGGATCCTGTCTGTTTTCTAATAAACACTATCTGAAGAAAACAAGTTGCATCATTGCAAACATTTATTTAACTAACAATCTTCACACCTTCAGCTTCCTCTTCTTCTTCTTTTCGCTTGGTGAAACACGTCATTGTCACAAATAGACCTGAATGAACAAAGTGTGAACTCTGATGGCTGCATCTCATGTTGCTGATCAAGAATTTGGGGACTAAAAGTCACTATGAGGAAGTGACATCATCCTAACCACAGGAAGTAGCTGCAGCGTCTCTCTACTAAAGCACTAGTTTAGAAACTCAGACAGTTCTGAGCACGAGAACAAGAGACAGAAGAAGGAGAGACTCAGAGAATCATGATGGTTGAGTTCAAATGGATTTCTTTATTTCTTCCAGCGGTGCTTCAGTTTACAGGTAAGAATACATATATCACATATATAAATGGAAGGCACATTGTAAAAAATAACTTGATCAATATTATTAAAGATTCTTTATTAGCTACATTTGATTTAACTAAGAAAACCAAATCTGTTGTTTCTAATGTGGTGAGTTTAGTGAACTCTTGGAAACTAAGGATAAAGAAATAATCGTCACTAACTATGAACATAACAGACATTTTCTCATTTCACTTTATTTTTCATCATTTTCTCAACAGCAGCAGCTGAAAACTTCCCCTCTCCTTCACTGTCAGAGTTGGAGATGACGTCACTTTGCCTTGTGAAAATGTGATAGACGGTCAGCAAAACTGTGAAAATACTACATGGGTCGTTTTGATTTACGAACACAACAAGTAGAGCTGGTTAACTTGGGCAGATTGGTGAAAACGCCAAAGCTAAATCAGACAGACTGAGTGTTACAGAGAACTGTTCTCTGGTTATAAAGAAGGTCACAGTCGAGGATGTTGGTCGTTACACGTGCAAACAGTTCATATCAAAACAACATCAAACTCCAGACTCTCTGTTTTATCTGTCTGTTATTACCAGTGAGTATTTCCATCATAATGTTTTCAGCTCAAACTGTCTTGTTAGAACAATATACTGAAACATTACAATAATTATATCACAGTGATGAAGTTAACTTTACTCTTGTTGTCTTTCTCTCACAATATCTCCATCTTCACCAGTGACTGAACGTAAGGACGCTGATGAGGTGACGTTAACCTGCTCTGTGTTGACATATGGACAGTTCTGTAGTCACACAGTGAAGTGGCTGTATGAGGGTAAAGATGTGGACAAAGATAACAAAGACATGAAGACATCACAGGCTGTCTGCTACGCCGCTGTGTCTTTCCTGGATTCTCATTTTAGTTACAAATCAAAGTCTGACTTGAAGTGTGAAGTGACAGATGGTTACTCTGGAAAAGTGCAGCTGTTCACCTTCAGCCCTCAGTCCTCAGGTGAGAAAACAGGTGAGAATATGCTGAGCTGGTGTGCGTTTCCCGAACAACCACGTAAGGTAACGTTGAACTATGTTGGTACGATGCATCGTTCATGAAATCAATAATATAAATAATATATAACCTAATCATTTTATTTAGCCTAAATATCGGCTATAACTTAGAAGAAAAATGAAGAATTATTAGCGATTACAAGACATTTAGTGAAATAGGTTTAGTATCTTTGTGTCAACACTGTAACACTATTATGAATCCCTTGGCATCTGACATCTAGGTTTTGAGAACAGCTCAGTGCGCTAAGTGTCTGAGCTTACGCATGTTCTCTATTGAGACAGATACGACTCCCGTGAGTTCTCTATTTATCTTTGTTATAAAGGCAACGAAAACTCTCAGGGATTTATTCATTACAGTACTTTCATGGATTTTATGCTGTCCCTTTTTATGTTTGTAATGAAGACTAGAGAACACCCATCTTCCCCAGAGGCCCAGAAACGTATACATGTAGGTAATATTAAAAGTCTTGTCTTTACATTCTCCGTTTTGTCCTTTAACCTTTGTACTGGGTGACTAATATTAAATTAAGTTATTGTGAGCAGACGGGTAATCTGTGAGAAAAACACCTGCTGTTTGTAGATGGTCTACACTGAGATACTTAGTAGCCTACTGAATCAATGCAACCCTACCCATGACCCCACAAATACATTTAAAAGTACTTTTACAACTACATTTATTTTTAAATTGACCTTAAACATGTTTGTACAGCAGGATTATCTAACATTCCCTGCTTAAAACACATCACATCCACCTCCTAACACTGCATTTTCTGCTCTCTGTGACGTAGTCACCGTGAACTAAGCTTCTAACCACAGGTCAGGAGCTGTAGTTCCAACTATGCAACTTAACAACAGTTGGTGCGAACGTTCGTCTGAACTATGGTTTCAGGGAACACCTGCGTCGCTTAACGATGGTTCGTACCGTGTAAGTTACCAACTTAGTTACCTCCGTAGTTCCAACTAGGGTTTTAGGAAACAGTTGCGTCGCAACTGCAAAGTTCCAACCAAGGAAGTTGCTACCGCAGTCAGCAACGATGCTTTTGGGAAACACACCCTGTTCAAGATGATTAAAACCACCAAAACATTTGTTTATTTGATGACTTTTCACAGTGATGACCTTTACTCTTGTTTTCTTTCTCTCGCAATATCTCGTGATTCGTTGCTACTTTAGCTGCAGGATTTCAAACAGAACTGAACTGTGCAGTCAAAATGTTTCTAATGTTTTCAGAATCGTTCTGGAGGTTCATCATTGTGTCTGTGGGTTTAGCAGCACTCATAATAATTGTTGTGGCAGTCGACATCTGGACAAGAACTAAAGGTGAGAACATTCACAGATGAAACTCAGAAACAGGAAGTTTTGATAAAGCTGGATTTTCACTGTGGAAACTAAAGTCGACTCTTTCTCTTTTCTTTTCAGGGACAAAAACACAGATGGATGAAAACACAGTGAGTTTATAATGTTTTTACAGTTGGTACTTTACACAGCAAACCAGTGTTTGTGACATCTGTTCTTCATTCTGAAGTGTAGATATAGATAGAAGAAGACAAACAGAAACAGGACTCACTGAGTTGTACTGAAGTGGCCGTAGCAGCAAAGTTCAAGGATTCATTGCATATAAAAATTAAAATAAAAAATTTAACAATAAAAAATTAAATGGATGCAAATATTAGATAAACATGACAGTTTAAGTACAACACCAACACAAACTACAGCCTCCAAAGACGCCATAGATCTGAATCAACACGTCTTTGACACAGTGTCAATACAAACTGAACATTATTCCAGATTAAAGGGTCAGTTCACCTAAATTACATCACATCATGCAGTATTTTCTCACTTAACCTCTAGCAGCTTTAAACAACACAGATAGTTTAGTTTTATTTCCAAAACAACGTCCACGTTACTGTACTACTATAAAATCTAGTTCCAATGCAAACTGTCCAGCAGCCAGTCAGATAAAGATCAGATCAGACAGTAACTAATGGTGCGTTCAGGGTCTGCTGACTCAACTGTGAACTGTGTTCAGTTTCAAAACATCAGCAGTAAACTGGGAGGAACCTTTTGGATTTGGGGTACCACATAAACACTCCCTCTCTGGTCAGTCAGCTGCAGGAACATGTGACAGTTTGGGGTAGCCTACTTTAGGTTTAATATATTTATTTATTTTACTTTAATTAATAAGTTAATTTCCTTCTGCGTGTCCTTCGTTACCACAAAACCACTTCCTCTCTCAGTGGCAGAAACGTAACAGTAACTGATGGTGCGTTCAGGTGCTGTCAGATTATTTCTTATCTCCTTGTGTTAAAGCGGCTATATGTAAGTTTTTGATTTTAATAAATCAAATTTTCATTGCCTTATTGTCAGTGGGCTCAAAACTCACTCAGAAATGAAGCACACGCTTGTTTTGCTTGTTTTGCTTGCATCAGCCACTATTGTGCTTTTAATGTGAGGACTCCGGGTCGGATTCAGCCCTGTGCGCGCTCCCGAGCCTCTCTCGTACTACAGCGACAACACGGCAGCTAACGACATGCAGTCCACTAACACCATAAAACAACCGGCTCACAGCAAAACACAGGCTCCACGTAAGGATACAAAACAACAATAAAGGTTTATGTGCTGAAGCCCATCAGACCAAACAGGTTCAGATGATGTCGAGTAAGAACAAAGTGAGCATTAGTAAAGCTGGAGAAACACAGAGAAAGTCACGTTAGCTCGCCGGTGTTGTAGCCCTACTGGTGTTCAAACTAACTGGTTGGCGTACGCGTGCTCGTGTTGTGTGCAGCAGCTGCAGACTGACTCCATCCCCAGATTCATCACACATTCACAAACATGTTCCTGGCGAGTTTCAAGTCCCATATTTAATCTACTGCGGCGATCATGATTGTATAAGTGAGCACTACATTACAGCGACATACGAAAAAAGAAATGAAATAAAAGAGACTTTTACAAAATCGCGTCAAGCTGGATTCGAACTCACCTGAGCAAAAGGTAACATCTACTTCAAACTCCCCACGTTAGCTGTAAACTAACCGAGCAATCATAGATTACTGTCGTCCAGTCACGTCATCATCCAGGTAACACTTTGTTTGGGCTGATCTAAAACAACTGGTTACCTTGAGCGATCTTAAAAACACCAGAACATGTTTATCAAGGTTTTTTTCTCGAGGCTTCGGCAATATTGACTCCCTAGACACTATGACACGGGAATACTTTTAAACAGTGACGATCTAACTCCGACAATACTGTGAAAACATGAATTTATTGTCGGCCGAGCCGCAGGAAGAGTAGAAGTGGAAATATTCTGCCCACAACACAGCAGGCCTAAGGCATGGACTTCATTCACATCCATCCTTCCTATATTGTAGGCTGTAGTAAAATACGAGGCACCCACTCTCCTCTGCTATCCTCTTTATCAGTAAATGCTCATCAGTTCTGCGTTTTAATGCCGAGCTTTGGCTGCTCCAAATCAGAGAGACAGCTAGCTCAAATAGTGGCATCGGCAGCTACCAGTGGCATTTCCGGTGGCAGCTTGAGATGCCACAGATTTTTCCTGATATGCCACGGCACCTTTCGCTGTTTGTGTATTTCTGGTGAAACCGACATGCCACAGATTCACTCAGGCACCTGCCGTTGTTTGTGTGGGATTTCTGATTGCCACGGCATCTGCCGCTGATTGTGTACGTTAGGTCGCCACTGATTTACTGTGAGATCTGCCGCTGATTCAAATCAATCAATCAATAAACCTGGACCGAGAGAAATATGTTAGCAACAGTAGTTTATTATGCAATATATAATATTGTGCATTTCTTCATGTAAACAGCAAGAGTCACGTTTAATGAACGCATTGTTTGGTGCAATACAGCTGGTAGTTTAACCTAGGTATTTATTGTGTGTGCAGAGTTGTTACTGTTAGCACTATATTTAATATTAAATTCATATTTAATGTGGTTTTCATAGTAATAGATATGTTTCGCCTTTCTACCAGCAGGTGGCAGTATTTAAATGAAAGTCCAGTTTGTGTCTCTGTTAACCGTTTAAATCCAGGTTACCGATACAGATGCATTTATTGTTCTTCATTTCATTTGTTTTTTTTATTAATTAATTTGTAACCTAGTTACCATCTTCATTCACCCACAGCCCAGCGTTAAACCTGCATCCCCTTCTGTTCTAACCTGGTTCTGCTGTCAGCTTCTTAGCAGCTCAGGCAACAGACACATCAGAAATGTCCTAATATAGATCATCTGGCCAAAATAATGATTATATACAGTCTATGGTGGCGACCTAACGTACACAATCAGCGGCAGATGCCGCGGCATCTCAAGCTGCCACCTGAAATGCCACTGGTAGCTGCCGATGCCACTATTGAGCGGGCCCCTGCTGCCAAATCCTGATCTCAGCGTGGTGCGCCATTGAAATAGGATATAATGATATATTATATATAATAATAAGACCCAAACATTTCAATCCGTGAATCATTTGTTCATATACTGTTAGCCGAATTAACCGAAGACAGTTAATTTGTGCTATGTACCATTGGATGTACTGACCACTGTGAGTGAATTACTTTGATACAGAAAAAATCTTAAACATTCTCAGGCAAGTTCGGAGGCGTTCCCATTCCTGTCCCCACACACGCATTCAGTGAGTTACACTGTGTAGCCTACTGCAAGTCGAGCCTCGTTTTTTATTTCCCAAAACACTAACGTAAAACCCATTTAACTTGTTAGTTGTTGTTCAAGCTCATCTTCATAAGCCTACATTAGCCTAAATCAGGTAGCGCCGTCGCCTACCCGTTGCTGCTTGTTTATCAAGTGTAAAACACAAAATAACTTCCTTACAAATTCCAGTTTTTCGTTTCCTATGTGACTTGAGCGTGCTTTCTGACGACTCAAACCTAGAGACCAACAGTTGCTATGAGTCGTGAACTGATCAATTCTGTTTCCTGTGCTGACGGAGCCCATGCAGCTGCCGTGTGACGAGTGAACCGAAGAGTCCAAGATCCTTCACGCATGCGTGAAAATGAACGAATCACTCACTGAGACAACCCGTTCCTCCTGAGTCATACACACGATTAGGTCTTATGAACGAAACGTTCTTTGAACGACACAACACTACTACCGCCGAGCAGTTGCTAATGTTATCCGGTGCAAAGTTATATAACGTTACTTTCCACATTACTTCACCAACTAACGCCACCCATGTTAATTCTATCCTGTGTACCACTGTTGATTTAGCCTGCAAGAAAGGATGTAACGGCAAAAAGCTAATGTGGAGCGATTTGTTTACTAAAGGTAGCCTATAGTGATGCAGCCAGGAGCAGCCAGCTAACGCTACAGTAGCTCGGACTTGCCGCTGTTTGTTTCGTAACATTCAGTTTATGTTTATTTGGTTTTACCAATACTCAGGTACACAGCTTCTCCACCTCTCAGTCGCTGTAACTAACGTGACCCACATAACATAAAACACTGCAACAAACCGGTCACAACAACCCAGAGGAAGGAAGAGCCGTCCACTAACACTAGTTACAGTAAAGTTACTGACTGCGGTCTGACTGTTATAAAGTGTGACACAGTCTCGTTATAACATTCAGTCCAGCTCACTAACCGTTTCATTATTATCCAGTACATGTAGCTGTGCTGACACTGCTGAGCCTCCGGTGACAGATTCACAGATAGTAAAGATAGTTACTGAAAGCAGCAGACGAGCTAACGATGTAGCACGTTGGCTAAATGCAGTAAATGTACCGTGATCATGTAACGAGCACGGATTAGTTCAACCTGCAGCTGATAAAACTATTACTGTAACGTTGCAGTGGGAGTTTACCTGAGTTTCCAGCTCTGTCTGTTCTCCCTGTCTGTCTATAGTCGCTGTCACTCTGCCTTTTTTCGGGAGGATTGTGCCGATATGCAGCTCGCTGCTGAATTAAGTAACGTTACGGCGCCGGTGTTGAGCTGCCTCTGAGACGGGAACGTTGAAGTAACAGAGCCTGAACATGTCTGAGTGAAAAGCCGCAGCCTGCATGCTGGTGTTTCTGCGTTTATTGCAGGATTGTGGTTGTGTTTTGGATTCTGCTCGCTCATGACTTCAAGCGAGCACGCGTACGAGCTCACGCCTGGTTGCAATCTTAGAACCGCAGCGCTAGTGGCCGCTGAAAACTACATAATGCCCCTTTAAATGTGGGTCAGTGATGTGAAAGTGTGAGTTAAAGTGTGTCAGAGTGAGGGTTTGTTTGTGTTTCACAGGTGAATAATGATGAAGATGAAGATGATGGTGTGGTGAACTATGAAAACGATGGAGACCCTTCTGCCTCTGTCAGACTCCACTGATCAACAACTTCCATATCAACATCAGCTCATCAGAGAAAAGACTCCACTGCAGTTAAATAACAGCACATTTACACGAGTAGTTGAAGCCTTTAGAGAACTGTTGAGAAGATTTCTTAAGGTGCTTTGTTTATGTAACAAGGAAAGGTCAGACAGGTCTAGCTTAGAGTAAAGCCTAGTTCACACCACACAGTTTTAAGAGCAGGCAGCTACTTTTCACCACAAAACACTTTTTACTCCCCTCCAGCTCTCTGTAGCTCAGACGATCCCTGCTACCTGCCTGTGCTAATCCTTTCTTTCACCCAGAGTCTTTATCTTTATAATAACAAACAGCTGTTTTGTCTGTAGGTTTGCGTCATTTCCCGTTTCACATTTCACGTGTGTTTTCTTGACAAAACGTGGTTTGGAGACCAGCGTCGGGTGACACAGCCGCTGTCAGCTCGTGTAGTGTGTGACCCCCTGTCACCGATCAGTCAGGTAGTGTGAACGCCACGACTTCAAGACTCACGTCACAAGACGGCAAGTTGTGCAGTGTGAACAGCACGGCCATCGGCCGACGCTGAAAGTCGTGTCGTCTGCGTGTGCTTAATTTAGCTGACCCCATAAGTGTTTTCTGACCTTCTAGCTCGAGGTGTTTCTCACACGTCCTTGTCAGCGAGACAACAACAGACTGATTAGGTAGAGTCAGTAGCTCATGCGTCAGGCTAGCAGATATCGGTGTTCTCCGGTAATCATACAAGGTTGAGTCCTACAAGAATGTTTCCAAGAACCTACTGGCTCCACAGGTTAGAGCACAACTCATGGGTAGTGACAGATTCCAACATGATGAAGCACTGGAGTCTAAACATCAGATAGATGAGTTGTTCTGGGTTAAGGCCAGTTAAAGATGAGCTAATAGGGAAACCTACAGGCACTAGGGGGAAGACAGAAACATAAAAGGGACCAAAAGATGTCGTCCTTCAGATTTGGTGTTGGCATTTGATGTGTTCACATGTTGTATGCTGGCACTGTGTCTCCTCGGCCGGGCTCAATAAACCATGCTATGTTAAGTCTTCATCAGTCTCTGAAACTTCTTCACACCTGAACCTGGCTCACAGTATTTCTTCAAAACAAAAATCTCAATCATCATTTTAGGTTTTTATTACTGATTGTTTTTGTTTTTATTATCAGTGTGAGAAATGTTTGTGTGTTTTGTGCTCAGCTGTTTCTGTTTCAGTCTGACTTTGAACAACAATATTCAAGTCTTGATTTCATCTCATATCAGGAAGCCCACTGTGAGTTTCATAAAATGTCTTTTCCTGCATCAGTTGTGAAAATCTTTATTTTCTGCAGCCAGTTCAGAACACAGCAGCTGGATTTCAGCTTCATTTAACAGGAACGAGCATTTAACTCTAGTAACAGTCTCCTCTTTATATATCTGATACAATAAAACTGCACATAAAGAATGTTCACCACTTTAGTCTACATTGTGTTTGTGATTCCTTCATGTACTAACAGTGGTAATGGAAAGTGAATATTCTTTACTATGAATGTTCTGCCTCTACTAGTAGAACCACCTCCCTCCTCTTGTCCCCTTCTAGTAGTAAACCTTCCCTCTGGAGGACCTCTAACCTTCCAGTGTCATGTTACGTCAGCAGGGAGCAGATAAAGCAAGGATTCAGACAGAGTGTGAATTATACAGTGACAATCAGGGGGTCAAAGTTTTTTTCAGTCGTAAAGGAAACAGCAGGTGTTTGCCTCATGAACTGAAGTCTTACAATCTCCTTGTTTAACGTAATGTCTGCAGTCTGTAGATGAGGATAAACAAGTTCACCAGTTCATGGGTGCCACAAACAGGAGTCACCAAGTATTGTAGAAAGTCAGACCCACACAATGCTGAACCAGAACCAAAGACACTATCATAAAATACAGTCTGCATTATCATCTCTAATTCATAATTCTTATCATTTCAAGTTTTAACTTTCAACTTACTCTTTTCTAAGCAAACATCTCATTTCCTCTAGCTCATGTTACTGTGAATGAAATGTAATCTGCGTTCAATAAAGTAGTAGTCATACATGTGAAACAACAAACCTGGATTTGAACATTTTTCAGTTACCTAGCCAGGTAAAACTCCCAAATTCCAGAGTGAAAACAAATGGCGTGCTTATTGTAAAACACAGGTGTAGCATGGCTAAAACAGCTATCAATTTTAATAAATTTATGAGAATTAATACCCAATTATGAATTTCATATTCAGAAAATATTCATCATAAAAAGCTCTCATTTAAAAAAGGGGCACCACCGGAGTTGTTATTATCCTAGAGTCTCCGGACCTCTAGGTAGCTTTTAATAATAATACAATCATTACTAGTGCAGTTAGTTTAATCGCTCTTAAATCAATCAGTCAGTTTCATATCTTAAGGGTCAATTCTCTGGCAGGGACGTGGAGATAGTCAACACACACAGTTCCTTGATCACAGTGAATTTATTAACTAAATCGCGATACAAAAGGGTGGTTAAATACATCAGGGCAATAAACAATGGCTGAAAAATGAGAAGGGAGGTTCGATTGTGGGAAGCATTTGACTCATACCGCAACTAACAAATGCAATTAGATGATAACTCAGTTACGTCTAGGGGTATAAAGATTCCATATGCTGGTCTAAAGAAAAATGGATTAGCAACTATTGGACGTCACTGACCACAGAATGTAGGGTTTTGGTCTTACTGCTTGCGTTTCTTCCGCCGGTTGATGGTAAACGGCCTCACACTGGCAGAGTCCGTGCGTTCTCGGTTAGGACAACTTAAAGCTGTCGGCCAGTCGCTTTCTCTGCCAGGGAATTTCTCCGGGGGTCCGTCTCTGGAAGGCTTATGGAAGAAACTTGCAGTGGGGCCTTCCGACCCTGCTCGTGTCAGGTTTAAGTCGTCCTTTGTGGCTGTGTGGCGTCGTCCGACCTCCATGGGCTTAGTCGACGTATA
Organism: Micropterus salmoides; assembly: GCF_014851395.1. Lineage (NCBI taxonomy): Eukaryota > Metazoa > Chordata > Actinopteri > Centrarchiformes > Centrarchidae > Micropterus > Micropterus salmoides. Next base: position 3,733 of record NW_024042490.1, on the reverse strand, counting down.
GAGCTTAAAAGGGGAACTTGGTCGTTCCTGAATTAGACCAGTGTAACTTAAAACAAATAAGGTGCTGGGACTGAGGTAAAAATCAATGTCGCGGCACTTCGCGTGCAGCTTCAAGCGAAACAAAGACTTGTTGCGCTGGTCGAACTCTTAGGGCGTTGCCGGGAGAGGCACGCCGGCCGCGTGCCGAAGCGTCCAGAGAGCAGAGCGGAAGACCAAGCACGAGGGGAGGACAAGAGAGAGAGAAGAGCGTCGCGTGTCGCTCTTTTGTTGTCTGGGCGTGGTTCCCAGAGGGCGTTTCCGGTTTTCTGGTCTTTCTAAACTTAATGTCTAAAGGAAAAGAAATCTATTTGCGCGTATTATAAGCAAATATTTTCCACAATCAAACCGTATGGTCAAACAGTATACATTAACGGCATTTCCGACGATGGTATGTAATACTTATTTCGTCCACTTGGGGGATCAGGTTACATGAGGAAAGCTTAATTAACCCAAAACAATCTTTCCTTAGGAACTGGGAAATTCAGCCTTAAATTCAAGCTGGATAATTAATAGAGTATATTATGACATTTCTTTATCATCATTTCTAAAGGAATTGTGTGAGAAAGTATTGTGAACAAGCATTGGTTACACATGAGATGAAGGGTGTCCTTAATCTTGCTGAAAATAAAAACACTGCAAAAGTAACTTATTTAGATTCTTTTCAGCAATAATCAACACCAGATAGCAACAACATGGTAACATAACTACTGAAATAGAGGCAAACGTAATCAAGTAACTAAAAGATTTAATTGCTTTGGGGTCTTTGGAGACTGCAGTCTTTGTTTATTTAAAGTTCGGCTGTCCTGGATTATGTCACACTTAGGCGTAAAAGGGGGTATCCCTTTGATGGGGTAATGAAACACAGAGCAAGGAGTTGTCACGGTTACATGTGTGGGGGGGCAGTTTAGGATTTCCTGCCCCGCTCCAAGGAGAGTTCTGATAGGCTGTTCAGGAAATGCTAATCGCTGGTTAATGTCCCTTTTGTCAGTTTAACAGTCAGACACCGCGTTATCAGGCTGTAGAATCAAAGGTGCCAGTTTTACGATCAACTGCTCAGAATAGCACTAGAGAAAGTGACCTCCACCCCACTTCTGTTGGGGTCTCTTCAGCCGTCTGTTGAAAGTTGATCTTTAACCCCCCTGCTCTCAGGGAGGGGAATAGTTTTGAGTAGTTCAAATTTATTTAATATAAATGCACAAATCCACACTGTTGTCCACTACACAGGTGAGCCAACACTAGACAAAAAGGAATACACACACTTAAATACCCAAGAGAGGTGGAGGAAACGAGACACAGGTGGAAACAAAAATCAACTCAAGGACAGGAAGTGAACTGACAAAGACCCACGAGGAAGGATTTAACAAAAGAAAACAGGAAATCACCAAACTCACAACCAAAACCAGGACATCCAGGGGTTAAAGTAGTTTTCATCAGAATTTGATAAACGCCTGTTTGTCTCATGTCCACATTCTCACCAAAACACTTCCTATTCAGCTCAGTCAGGAGAGACTTAAATGAAAAAGAGGCTTAAAGAGGAATTAAAAGGAAAAGGAACAGGAGAGTTTAAGAAATGTGAGAGGGATGTATGGCCTACCTGGTGGAGGGGCTGTGACCACAGAGGCCAGAACCAGAATGGATGTGAAGGGCTCAGTGGGATCACTGAAGACTGCTTGATCCACCAGCTGCTGGAGCGAGAGAGGGAGGGAGGCCTGGAGCTGGAGTGATGCTGCAGTCTTTTATCTGGTCGGGGTCCTCCAGGAGAGAAAAGACAGTTTGAAAGTTGACAGCAACAATATGATTGGCTCACAGAGGTTGTGGCAAATTCTGATTGGTTTAACTGAAAGAATGAACGCCCTCAATCTAATGACGGAGTTGGAAGCAGAAAAAAGGAAGAGAGGGGGCGGGGGAGAAATAGAGTCAGCATGAACGATGTCTTCCTGATTCAACTTCTGCTGAGTTTCCTTAATCTTAAAAAAAAGAGCTGCAAAGATAAAATGAGGAACCAGCAGATCTCAGAGCAGTAAAATATCATCTTATCTGTGTTCTTCAGCAGCTGCTACAGTATCACCATATTGCACCATGGACATCAGGAGTCAGATTCTGGTGGGAGAGGAGTTTGACTCTTCACCTGTCTGTTCATGTGTGCTGTCAAACATCACCATGGATCCTGTCTGTTTTCTAATAAACACTATCTGAAGAAACAAGTTGCATCATTGCAAACATTTATCTTAACTAACAATCTTCACACCTTCAGCTTCCTCTCTTCTTCTTTTCGCTTGGTGAAACACGTCATTGTCACAAATAGACCTGAATGAACAAAGTGTGAACTCTGATGGCTGCATCTCATGTTGCTGATCAAGAATTTGGGGTCTCTGTCAGTCACTGTGGATGAGAGAAAACTACATTTCAAAAATGTAAAAGTGAAAATTGAGTTTTTGGCTGTTTGGACATCGACAAGAAATTCAGAGAGACTGAAATCTAAAACAGACTAAAAGTCACTATGAGGAAGTGACATCATCCTAACCACAGGAAGTAGCTGCAGCGTCTCTCTACTAAAGCACTAGTTTAGAAACTCAGACAGTTCTGAGCACGAGAACAAGAGACAGAAGAAGGAGACTCAGAGAATCATGATGGTTGAGTTCAAATGGATTTCTTTATTTCTTCCAGCGGTGCTTCAGTTTACAGGTAATACATATATCACATATATAAATGGAAGGCACATTGTAAAAAATAACTTGATCAATATTATTAAAGATTCTTTATTAGCTACATTTGATTTAACTAAGAAAACCAAATCTGTTGTTTCTAATGTGGTGAGTTTAGTGAACTCTTGGAAACTAAGGATAAAGAAATAATCGTCACTAACTATGAACATAACAGACATTTTCTCATTTCACTTTATTTTTCATCATTTTCTAACAGCAGCAGCTGAAAACTTCCCCTCTCCTTCACTGTCAGAGTTGGAGATGACGTCACTTTGCCTTGTGAAAATGTGATAGACGGTCAGCAAAATGTGAATATACTACATGGCTCTTGATGGTTCAGGAAGCAGATCAGCAGTAGCTGTTTGAACTTGGGCAGATTCACAATGAAGCCAAATCTAAATCAGACAGACTGAGTGTTACAGAGAACTGTTCTCTGGTTATAAAGAAGGTCACAGTCGAGGATGTTGGTCGTTATTACTGTCAACAGTTCATATCAGGAAAACAAGCTCCAGACTCTCATGTTCTTCTGTCTGTTATTAACAGTGAGTATTTCCATCATAATGTTTTCAGCTCAAACTGTCTTGTTAGAACAATATACTGAAACATTACAATAATTATGATCACAGTGATGAAGTTAACTTTACTCTTGTTGTCTTTCTCTCACAATATCTCCATCTTCACCAGTGACTAAACGTAAGGACGCTGATAAGGTGACGTTAACCTGCTCTGTGTCGACACGTGAACAGTTCTGTAGACACACAGTGAAGTGGCTGTATGAGGGTAAAGATGTGGACAAAGATAACAAAGACATGAAGACATCACAGCCTGTCTGCTACGCCGCTGTGTCTTTCCCGGATTCTAATTTTAGTAACAAATCAAAGTCTAACTTGAAGTGTGAAGTGACAGATGGTTACTCTGGAAAAGTGCAGCTGTTCACCTTCAGCCCTCAGTCCTCAGGTGAGAAAACAGGTGAGAATATGCTGAGCTGG